>NC_061116.1:60433188-60604349 GCF_002878395.1 Capsicum annuum | reverse complement strand
ATCATCTTCTATTATATCAGTCTGTGTAGCTTTGTCTTGATATAATAGAAGATGATGCTTTAGAAAAGATATTCAAAACCCTAACTACGCTTTCAATGAAAGTGGACAGTATGGGTAATGAAATAGAAAAGCTAAAGACTAATGAAGATAAACTGAAGTCTGTAGCTACAAATCAGCTAACTCAGCAGCGTGCAGAGCTACGTCCATCGAAAGACATTAAAATTCTAGAGCTAGAAGGAGACGTTGGGACTCTCCATAAAATCCATAATGTTTATCAATCTACAATTGCAGGTACAAGCAAAAGAGTTATTGGACAAAGATACCAGAATATGAACTTAAATAAGATATTTGAAAAATCATTTACACCAAAAATAGAAAAAGACCTCTTGAACATACCCCCACAAATTACCACATATCGAGATAGTCTGAACCAAGATAAAAAAGTTTATAACTATACAACCCAAAAATACATAGAAAATATCTACCGAGTACAAAATTTTTTAAACCTTAACCCAGAGCTACAGATATCAAAGAACCCAACACAAACTATATAACTCAAAGATTACAAGGTCACAACAAGCTAATTGCACTACCCAAAATCAACCAAAACTTAATGAAAACTTGTTTTGATTATGGATTATTAAATACCATATACACCCAAGATGGAGAAGAATTATCAACTATGGAAGAATTACAAAAAATATTCAACACCTATAAAAGAGTAACCAAAGGAAATCTATTTTACATAAAGTGTTATACTGCACCAGTAAAGATATTATACGATGAGATAAAATCAATTATACAAGTTATAAAAATAGGATTAACCAGAGATATGATTATACCAGAAAATATTGTGCAGCAGCCAGAGATACCCAGAATTGAGATAACTAATTTTTATGCAAACAAATGACTTATTGGACTAGCTACAATTATTCAAGAACTAGCAAACAATTATACCAATGGAAACCGAATATGGAGCTATTATTCGAAAGACCATCAGCTGATTTATTCAAATTCAAAAGAACTACGACAAGCAGATATGGAAGATGTTAGACAATGGATAATGACATTACTTAACCCAGAAAAATAATCTACTGCAAGGGCAATTAAGAGAGGATTTATTTCATACGGATTATTGACAAGATATTGTAAAATAATTAGTCACAAATATCCAGACCATTAATATTCGAGATGTAATGGAGAAGATAATATTATCCCAGATGTACAGCTAGAATGAAGATAAGCATGCCAGCTGGAAAGAAGATTAAAAAGCAGCAGATACGATAGAAACAACAACGAAGGAAAATCAACTACAGATAAAGAAAAGAAGACAAAAGTTATCAAAGCCATAAAAGATATAAAAAGGACATATGACTTAAAGTTTTCAACAGGTGAATTATTATAACTTTTGATTTCTTTTACGTAAAAGACATGGTATGGTTAGTCTTTACTAGGTTAGGTAGATACCACTATTAGCCTACTATAGACTTTTTGACTTTTTAAGTTTATAAGACTTTATGTAAAAGATTAGTCTTTTCTAGGAATAGTATGTAGATACGTGTAAAGTTTTAGGAACGTGTAAAACATTAGTATGAAAAACTATGTAAATCATCCATTATAAATGAAGGCATCGAAGGCAGAAAGAAGCAAGACTTCATGCGTTGAAGCAAAAAACTCTCTCTTGTCTACAACAAATAATTTGATTATTTAAAAAATAGGTATATTTCAATGGAAAAATCTATGGAGGAACAAAACTTAGAATTATCAAACCTACCTGAACAGGTATATTCATTTACTATTATGAATAACTAAATTCATAAATTTCTAACAATCATAATATGATAAAATAAGTTCATGTTAGTTGTTTTATAGTAAAATTATTTGAAAAATGGTGTGTTAAGAAGTTTATTAGCAAAGTGGAAAAGGAGAAAAATCCCTAAGAACTATGCATCCTAAAGGTGAAACCGGTGAGGCAAGAAAGCCGTGATAGGGGAGTAACCAGAGTAGAGACGTTGTTTAAGGGAAAAGTATCCAGATTACCATGCTAATAGTGACCGAAGAATATGTTATTTAAGAATAATGTAGTATATAGAAATCTAAAGTGATCATATTTTGTTATGTGCATGATTGAAGAGAATATTTTGAAAATACAATTTTATGAAAAATGGATAATTATTTATCTGATGCAATGATAGATAAATTTAAAAGACTTGTTTTATATGTACTTAAGGGTATAAAAATTGTAGATATAAGAAAAATCATATTGGAAAAAATATTTTATGACTAGAATAAATTATATACCACACTTACCTAACTACTCTTACAAATACCTATATATACCAAACCTACATATCAACCATGATAAATTATATATATTTAGAATTTTGAAAAATGGATATGAAAAATATACAATCAACAGAAAAACAAATGAAAACAAATTTAGATGAATATATAAGGACTAAAGATATAAAATGTAGACAATTTCTTAGTGAAAATATAGAAGAATTAATGAGATTAAAACAAACAACTAAAAAATATTATAATAAAGTATTTAACCAATTTTAAATGATAGATAATCTTAAAATATTAATCTTATATATACTTAGAGATATAGAAATTATAGATATTAAGAGAATAATATTAGAAAAAGTATTAGACTATAAAATTGAAACTATAAATTGGATAGAACAGTTATACCTGGATAATTACCTAGATGGATATTATTCAGATTAAGAGATGTTAGAATATATTAGAAAAACTAGAGAAAATCAAGATAATCTAAATGAATAAATTAATTATAAAAACCGAATTAGAAAAATAATGGAGAATCTAAAAGAAAAATTAATATGGATATAAGAAACCCTAGAAAATTTAGGAAAAAGTACATGTGATAGTTTATATAATTTAAAAAACTCGCTACGAGAAGAACAACACAAGATAATAAATAGCATTAAAAATCTAGAATTAGATATACATTACAGTACAATTAGGATAAATTATTATACAGAAATTTGTAAATCTACAATTACTACAGGATAAAATGATAGACTATGGATATTTAAAATATTGGAGAGAAAATATGGAAGAAATAATATTATTAGAAAAATTTATGAAAGACAATCTAATTGGATATTTTGAAACAAAAGATATAGAATATTTAGAATGCCTTCAAAAATAATATAGAAGAATTACAAAAACTAAGAGAAAAAAAATAAAGAATACTGTAGTAAAGTATTTAATCAATTACCATATAATCACCCCCAGGATATGAATATCGATAAAACTAACATACATAAACTAACTCAAAATAAAAATAAAAATAAAAATATTTAGAGAAGTTAAGAAATATACACGCACAAATAAGAATAGATCCATTGTATTTATAATAGATCTATTTTACCACACAAGTTATCCGCACAAGTTATCCATTGTAAGAGTAGTTAGGTAAGTGTGGTATATAATTTATTCTAGTCATAAAATATTTTTTTC
Organism: Capsicum annuum; assembly: GCF_002878395.1. Classification (NCBI taxonomy): domain Eukaryota; kingdom Viridiplantae; phylum Streptophyta; class Magnoliopsida; order Solanales; family Solanaceae; genus Capsicum; species Capsicum annuum. The sequence continues at coordinate 60,600,860 of NC_061116.1, read as the reverse complement.
AATATGATTTTTCTTATATCTACAATTTCTATATCCTTAATGACATATAAAACAAGTATTTTAAATTTATCTACCATTGCATCAGATAAATAATTATCCATTTTTCATAAAATTGTTATTTTTAAAATATTCACTTCAATCATGCACATAACAAAATATGATCACTTTAGATTGTTATATACTAGATTATTCTTAAATAACATATTCTTCGGTCACTATTAGCATGGTAATCTGGATACTTTTCCCTTAAACAACACCTATACTCTGGTTAATCCCCAATCACGACTTTCTTGCCTCACCGGTTTCACCTTTAGGATGACATAGTTCTTAGGGATTTTTCTCCTTTTACACTTTGCTAATAAACTTCTTAACATGCTGTCTTTTGAATAATTCTACTATAAAGCAACTAACATGAACTTATTTTATCATATTATGATTGTTAGGAATTTATGAATTTAGCTATTCATAATAGTAAATGAATATACCTGTTCTGGTAGGTTTGATAATTCTAAGCTTTGTTCCTCCATAGATTTTTCCATTGAAATATACCTTTTTTTTAAATAATCAAATTATTTGTTGTAGACAAGAGAGAGTTTTTTGCTTCAACGCATGACAGCTTGCTTCTTTCTGCCTTCGATGCCTTCATTTATAATGGATGATTTACATAGTTTTTCATACTAATGTTTTACACGTTCCTAAAAGCTTAAGTCTATAGTAGACTAATAATGGTATCTACCAAACCAAGTAAAGACTAACTATACAATGTCTTTTACGTAAAAGAAATCAAAAGTTATAATAATTCACATGTTGAAAACTATGTCATATGTCCTTTTTATATCTTTTATGGCTTTGATAACTTTTGTCTTCTTTTTTTTATCCGTAGTTGATTTTCCTTCGTTGCTGTTTCTATCGCATCTGCTACTTTTTTTTATCTTCTTTCAAGCTGACATACTTATCTTCATTCTAGCTGTATATCTGGGACAATATTATCTTTTCCATTACATCTCGAACATTGATGGTCTGGATATTTGTGTCCAATTATTTTGTAATATCTTATTAATAATTCGTCTGAAATAAATCCTCTCTTAATTGCCCTTGCAGTAGATTATTTTTCTGGGTTAAGTAATGTCATTATCCATTGTCTAACATCTTCCATATCTGCTTGTCGTAGTTCTTTTGAATTTGAATAAATCAGTTGATGGTCTCTTGAATAATAACTCCATATTTGGTTTCCATTGGTATAATTGTTTGCTAGTTCTTGAATAATTGTAGTTAGTCCAATAAGTTGTTTGTTTGCATAAAAATTAGCTATCTCGATTCTGGGTATCTCTGGCTGCTGCACAATATCTTCTGGTATAATCATATCTCTGGTTAATCCTATTTTTACAACTTGTATAACTAATTTTATCTCGTCATATAATATCTCTGCTGGTGCGGTATAACACTTTATATAAAATAGATTTCTTTTGGTTACTCTTTTATAGGTGTTGAATATTTTTTGTAATTCTTCCATAGCTGATAATTCTTCTCCATCTTGGGTGTATATGGTATTTAATAATCCATAATCAAAATAAGTTTTTATTAAGCTTGGGTTGGTTTTGGGTAGTGCAATTAGCTTGTTGTGACCTTGTAATCTTTGAGTTATATAGTGTGTGTTGGGTCTTTGTTATCTGTAGCTCTGGGGTTAAGGTTTAGAAAATTTTGAACTCAGTAGCTATTTTCTATGTATTTTTAGGCTATATAGTTATAAACTTTTTTATCTTGGTTCAGACTATCTCGATATGTGGTAATTTGTGGGGTATGTTCAAGAGGTCTTTTTGTATTTTTGGTGTAAATGATTTTTCAAATATATTATTTAAGTTCATATTTTGGTATCTTTGTCCAATAACTCCTTTGCTTGTACCTGTAATTGTAGATTGATAAACGTTATGGGCTTTACGGAGTATCCCAACGTCTCCTTCTAGCTCTAGAATTTTAACGTCTTTCGATGGACATAGCTCTACAGCCTGCTGAGTTAGCTGATTTGTAGCTACAGACTTCAGTTTATCTTCATTAGTATTTAGCTTTTTTATTTCATTACCCATACTGTCTACTTTCATTAAAAGCGTAGTTAGGGTTTTGAATATCTTTTCTAAAGCATCATCTTCTATTACATCAGTCTGTGTAGCTTTGTCTTGATATGTAATCTGCAATAACGTTTTTGTTAATACTAATTACTTCAATTGTAAACGTAAAATTTAATATACTCAATACTAGTCTCCGAATCTCTTTTGTTGTAACTGAATTTTGTATTTTCTTTGTTAGCCACCAACGTATATGTGTATTATCTGTTCGAACAATAAACTTTTTATATACAATATATGGCTCAAATAAACATTGATATAATGAACATAATTCTTTTCTATTTATTTTCCATTTTATTTCTGTTTCACTAAACGTTCCTGAATAATATTAACAATGATGTTCTATTTTTTCATTTTCGTACCTATATTTAAGTACTCCTCCATAACTTCATTCACTAGCATCTGCTTCTACTATATATATAAATTTTCTATTTTCTTCTGAAAATTATAATTTTGGTAATTCTTTACAAAGTGTTTTTATTTTTTGGACTTGTTTTTTATCTTTTTCGTTATAATTATATTCTATATCATTTTCTAATTTTTTCTGTAAAGGCTTTAGATTTTCTGCTAATTTTGATATATATTCCCTTACTTGGTTTAATAATCCCAAAAATGATTGTAATTTCTTTTTTGTATCTAATTCTTCTTTCAAATTTATTATTTTTTGTACTATATGTTGTTGCATTTTTACTCCACTTTTATATATTTGTATTCATAAAAATTCTATCTGATTTTTCATAATTTTATCTTTCTTTTCACTTAAACTTATTCCCAATTTTTCTATTATATTTGTAAATTGTTCTAATAATTTTAAATATTTTTTTCTTTGGTTTTTGTATATACTAGTATATCATCTATATATACTATACAATTAGGTAATTGTTTAAATAACTATCCATAAAATATTGATATCTACCTGGTGCATTTTTATATCCAAATGGTAGTACATTCCATTCATAAAATTCTTGTGGTACCATAAATGCGGTTAATTTCTTAGATACTTCTTCTAACTTTAAATGGTAAAGTCCTGATTTACAATCAAATTTACTAAAGTAATTATATCTTTGTATTTGTCTTATTTTTAATATCTTATTGGGTATTGGGTAATTATATGTCATAGTTTTTGCATTTAAATTTCTATAATCAATAACCATTCTACTTTTTCCTTTTTTTTGTTCATTATGTTTATTTACTATAAATGCTGGAATATTGTGTTTACTATTACTTTTTTGTATATATTATTTTTCTAATAATTCATCTATATGCATTTTAAATTCTATTAAATCGTCAAAATTATATGTAAATGGTTTTTGAGTTATTATGCTATTTTTATCTATTAGTTCAATTTTTATAGTAGTTTTATGTTTTTCCATTCTTTTAATGGATCTTCACTATATAATTGTTCTAATTTTTTCTATTTTATTTATTTAAAATATAGTTATTTCCTTTTTATTTATTGAAAATACGACCAGTTCTATTATATCTTCAGTATTTTTTATATTTTCTAATTTTTGTGTAATTTTTTCACTTCCTTCTATCCAATCAGTTTTCTTTCTTATTTTATTAGCAACTCTTTTTGCTCTTACTTTCTGTTTATATGGTGTTGTAAACCACCAATCCATTCTAGTTATTATATGTAGGTATAATTTATCTAAAAACGGCATTCCTAAAAGTATATCTTTTGATAGATTTCTTCTATTGTTAATATTTTATCCCATACTTGTGTTTTTACATTCTTAGCTTTATAAGTAATTAAGCTTCCTTCGTTATTAAATCCTTTAACTATTATTGGTGTTTTTAATTTATCCCATTTACTTTCTGGTAAACAATTATATCTACATAAATTAGCTTCTGCTCCTGTATCTATCATAGGCGTATAATATCTATTGTAATACTCTTCTACTACTATCTTCATTAATACATATATTTTCATATCATGTTAAAGCTCTTCTTAGGAATAATTTCTCTCTGTTATATGTTATAGATAATTGCGTATGCTCTATATTATATAGTTTTACTTGTTCTAGCCATTTTATTCCTAATATTATGTCTGCTTTTTGCATTTCTTCCTTTATTTCAAATTCTCTTTTTATTTTTCTAACTCCTATTGTTATTTTTTTCTGCTATATTTTTAGTGTTTATTAAGCTTCTTGGTAGATCTGGACATACATTATTATTAGATTTTATTTCCTCATTTTTTACTAGATATCTTGCTATATAATTTTCTTCTTGTCCTGTATTTAAGAGTATTAAATATTCTTTTTCATTTCTTGTTCCTGTTATGTAATATTAGTTTAACTTAGTTGTTGAACTTGTTTCATAACTTGTTCTTTTTTATGAACTTGATGATTCTGTTTTTTCATAAACTATTCTTTTTGTTGTACTTATTCTGTCATTTATTATTTCTAAATTTTCTTCTATATCTATGACTCTATAACTATAATCATTATTATCAATTGTTTTTACAAATTGTTCGAAAGGACTTTTTATTTGTATTTTGTTAATTATATTTTTTTTTCGTTATTTTATGTTTTGTTGTTAATACATATAGATTTTTACATCTTATTGTAAATATTTTACTTCCTGGGGTTAGTGCTATTCCTGATATTTTATAATATAATACTAATGATTTATCTATATTTGTATTTGTTATTACTACTGAATAATTCACACTTATTATATATTTAAATTTTTGGTATATTAAATTTCCTTTTATGACTGTTATTATACTTTTTTCTATAGGTCTATAATTCTATCATCTGCTAGGTATAATTCTATTGGGGTCTTTATTCATTCTCTAAAACATGCTTTTATCAATATCTCTGTTCCTCCAAGGTGTACATATTTTATTGGGTCTTTACTTTTTATATCGTTTATTTCTTTATTAATTATTCTTTTTGTTACTAGTGGTATACTAGCTTTTCCTTTTACATATCTACAATCTATTACATGTTCTTTTTGGCTTACTACGTAGTATTCTTCTTTTCTTCTACTAAATATATTTTTTACTGTTGGTATTTTAAATATTTTTCTACACTTAAATCTAATTCTTTTCCTTTTATTTCATCAAATATGTGACTATCAAATATTATTTTTTGATCTGTTCTTTCTTCATTTAAATATTCTTCCTTTGTTATTATTTTTATATCTTCTTTAGTTATTTGGTTTATTCTTATATCTTCTTCAGTCATTTAATTCACTATCTATTTCATTATCTGTTTCATTCTCTGAAATTTCATATATACTATCTTCACTTTCTAATTCGTAATTTATATAATCTATCTGCATATATTCTGTATTTTTTATTTTTATTTATGATATTTGTTTATTTTTTGGATTTTTAGGTAATTTACAATCTCTTTCTAAATGTCCTAATTTTTCACAATTATAACAAGTACATTCTTTTATAGATTTCTTTTTCCTATATGGTCTTTTATGTTTATAATTTCTTACATAATATCTTTTTCTTGGTTTCTTATATTTATATTTTAATTTTTTGTATTTCTTATATTTCTTATGTCTTTTTCTTTTCTTATAATATCTGTCTTTGCATTCAAATTGAGGTGCTATTTTATCTTTGCAACATGCTAAATTTCTTATTAATATTTTTTCCATTTTTATTTCTTCTCTATATTTTTCACATAGTTTTCTATACCATTGTTGTAAAAATTTTATTCTTGCTCCTAGAATATCTACTATTTTTGCTTCATCCCAATTTTTTATTATTTTTAAACTAAATGGTTCAAGTAATTTACTAAAATATAATTTTCTTATTTATTTACTTTCTTCTGTATTATATGTTCCTTTATAATAATATTTTTTAAATGTGCAAGTATATTCATCTATGTAACACATATTACATATTGCTAATTTTAACATTAAATTCCTATTTGTATCTTTCTCTTCATTTTTTTCTTCTTCTGTTGTTGTCATGCTGCTAAATTCGTCTTTTATAGCTATTTCATATTTTTTTTTAATAATTCTATAGGTGTTAATTTAGTTGTAGTTGTTGATGATGTTTCTTCTGTAGGTTTGTCAGTTCTTAATACCCTTTTACTATTTTCAGTTAGATTTGAAAACCATAATTTCACTGTTCCTATTAGTGTTCTTTCTATATATTCTGGTGCATCTGTTACATTTATATTATTATCTAATAATTATTTTGTCATATATCCTATCCATAATTGTATTGTTTTTTCTGTATCTATTACACAATCTAAGTCTAAAAAATTATAATTTTTATTAACTATTTGTTTTGGTGTCCATTTGTCATATTCATCCTTTAGATTATATCTTTTAAACTTATTCTTATAATATGTAGGTTTTCTTATTTCTGATGTTCTAGGTATTATATTTTCATCTTCTTTTTTATCAAGAGTATTTATTTCTGTGTTTCTATTTTCTAAGTTTTCTTCATTAATTACTTCTTGTTTTTCATTGATTTCTAATTTTTTTGTATTTGATAAGATTTCTGTATATGTTTCACTATCTTCTAAATCATAATTATCTGTTTCTTCAACATCTATTGTATTTACTTCTAATTCCCTAGTTTCTATTTCTTTATTGTTTATTTCTAATTTTTCTGTAAATTGTTTTATCTCGTTTAATAATTTTTGTTCTTTATCTTTTTCTTCTTTTTCTTTCTGTCTTTTTTCATACAAATCTTTTAGCATTTGTAGTTCTTTTTCTAATTCAGCAATCGTACTATTTTTAGTTTCTTCTATTTTTCGTATTTCTTCTGTAGTTTGTTGTTTTATTTTTTCTATTTCCTTTTTTCTATCTATTTCTTCATTTTCATTTTTTATTCTTACCATAGCTGTCAATTTATCTTCTAATTTTAATTCTTCTTTTTCTAACATTAAATATAAATGTTCACCTATTTTCTTATACCTTCTTCCTAGATTAGAAAATACTATTTTTATTTTTAATCCTTCATGGTTTTCATATATATTTTTGCATCTATTATAAATTCATTTTTGTTCATTTTTTATTATTGTATATAGGTTATGTTGATATATATATATATATATATATATATATATATATATATATATATATATATTCTAGACTATCTATTGTTGATTCTAAATTTGATATTTCTTCTTTTTGTACATTTATTGAGTTTTTACTAACTCTGGAAATTATGTTATATTGTAGTCTTTCTATCCTTATTTTTAATTCTTTACATTTTTCAGATATTATTTGTTTTAATTCTTTATATTTTGGTAATTTTTGTACGTTATTCATCTAAATAATATTTTGGGGAATATCTAAATCTAGTTTTATCAAATAAGTCATAATCAATAAATTAATCAAATACTTCCAAATATATACTAATTCCATAACTTTGAACAGCATAGGTTTTGATACCAATTGTAGGGGGTGCGGGCGGATAACTTGTATGGTAAAATAGATCCATTATAAACTCTCCATCATCATCCCCCAACCCCCTTCCCCACCCCCACCCAGCACCGCCTCCAGACGCAACCATTCCTTTAAAAAATTTTCATATTCTCCACCATTACCTTTCCCCTCAAATCCAAACCCATTATCACAATATTATAAACTTTCCTTTTCTCTCTTCAGGTAGGGCTAATAGAACATAGAAAGAGATTCTAGGGAAAAAAATAGGTCAATACGACGACGATGGTGCAATTAACATATCTCGCCAGCAACAGTGAAGAGACACTATAATCATACGATTCTCTTTTCAAACATTACTAAAGAGGCAAATTAAAGAAAATCCATAACACCAGATTCACACATATGACATTCTTTTACGTATTAGATTGTTGGCCCTTGGTGAAAAAATCAGACTGCCCAAATTATATCATATATTGCATTAATGGAGATGGAGGTCGTTGGCGTTGTGGGTGAAATCGATGAAGAGGAAAAATAGACGAACATCAAGAAAATGGAGAGATTTCTCCATTGTTGCTGCTCTTTTTCGTTTCTTTGTGTGCTATGGCTAGAATTAATGTTGACGATGGTGGAAAAAAATGATGGGGCAAGGGGGTGGGAGTGGGGGTAGATTTTTTAAAAAAATATTATTTATATTTTATGTACATCTTTAATATTTATTTTTGATATGTCATTTTAAAGTGATGTGGCTTGCCACATGTAGTCGATTATACTACACTCATAGTGATAAGATGGGAAAAGAATTTAGAATATTGTGTTATTATGGGTTAAAGGGTTCAGATGATAAAATGAGAAGTAAAAGTGTCTACTTTACAAATCAGGATAAGTACAAGTATCCCCCAGACCATTTCGCCTAGTTATAATATCAAAATACAAAAATAGTAGTCCCTCCGTTTAAAAAAGAATGACCTACTTTGACTTGGCACAAAGTTTAAGAAAACAAAGAAGACTTTTGAATCTTATGACCTTAAATTAAAGTTGTGAAAGTGTTGGTGAATCTCCATGTAACTGCATATTTGATTTTTTAAAAAATAGATTAACAGTCTCAAAAATATATTAAAGTAGATGTTGTTATGTCAAAAAGCATATTAGAAGAGAAATCTAACCTCAGAAATTAACCCCATGGATTGATGTTGTATTTCATGCATTGAGGTTGATTGTGTGTCAAAAGTCAGTGTTGTGTTCAAAGATTGATGGTTCTCTGCTAGTACTGCTCTATTTTTTAATGTCATCTGTATTGTCTGTTTCTTTTTTTCTCAGCTTTTGATTTCATTCTTTCATATTCATTTTTCTTTTTTTTAATTGGATCCAAAATTTGATCTGTACACCATATTAAAGGATCAACAAAACTGCATTTGTGTTTATCTTTACCATAATCTCAATTGTATATTTCTCTTTGATGTTTACTAATCTCAATTCTTGCTTGATAAAAATTTTTCTAGAAATTTCTTTGGAATCCTCATTATTTGCGGCTAAAGTCAAAACAGTTCTTTCATTAACCCATTCAAACGAATTATCGTAGAGGATTTCACTGATTTCTTCTTTATGGCGCATTCCTCAAATCCATTTCTATGCTTCACATTCTTAGACCATCTTATTAAAATGAATTTCTCAGAAATATAAGAAAAATTCAAGTCAAAGAACAGAACTTTTATTGCGTGACTACATAACTAACCCATGGACTCAAAGATATGACAACTAAAAAAAATTGAATTTTCAAGGAAATTAAACTAGACAATTTCAGTTTGTTCATTTTCTCTTTAAAGTTGTATATTTGGTAGTATTGCCATTAGTTTCAGCACTGAGTATTTTTTTGATCTTCCCTTGCAAAAATTCATGTTGGAACCTTGTTTAAATTCTTGTTTTGTACACATTAGCAACATGTTTTAGCATCCCACAATCTTCTATGGATAGTTTAGGCATTCCTCGTGATTTAGAATCCTCGACTGCTTCAATGTCTCGCATTTCAGTTGTTCGCTGCTCATAATACTTAACAAACTCAGTTATCCTCATTGCCCTACATGTCATTTTCATGAAGACCCTATTTTTGCTCTCACTTCTTTGAGTTGATCTGATTTCTAGAGAAAAAATTATACAGCTAAATGCAGCACACCATTTTTTCTCAAATCATATAACTTTTAAAGTCAAGTATTACTCGCAAAATCTAATTCACTTATCAGTTTTCACCAGACTAACTCAAATTCTAATTTCGAATTGCACCTCCACAAGAGTGTGTCAAAACAGTGCCGAAATTCTAACTTAAAGTAAAGTTGGGGTATATTTTCTTGAGCATTTTTATCAATATATCATTCGCATAGTCGATGATACGTGTCATGAAAAACTTCTTTAATGGACAAGGCTATGACTGAAGCTTGATCGGTAAAAATTATTTTTGGTGCTTTTCCCCTCATTGCCTTCCAAAATGATTGAAATAGCCAAACAAATGAACTACTGATTTCATTGCATAGGAATGCATAACCAAAAAAGATATTTTTTCAATGGTTATTTACACCAACAAATGGAGTACAAATCATGTTATGGCTATTTTTATGATAAGTAGTGTAAAAAATCATCACATTTCCAAAACACTCAATGCATTTAGATATACTATCTCTCCAAGAGAAATTGCACAACCTATCATCTTTATCAACTTGAAAAGAATAAAAGAAGTTTGAGTCCTCTGATTGCAAATGCATAAAATGATTTATCAAAGTTTGAGCATCTCGACTAATAATCATATTTCTCTTATGTGCTTGAACATAATTATGAGCATCTTGTTCAATGCATTCTACATTTTAAATTCCACCCAATTCATTCTGAAGATATCAAACAATTTTTTTTGTATGAGTAACGACATCAATCATAGAACCAAGAAAATTTTTAGTAGCATTTGTAAGCCTACAACCAAAATATATGAAATGTTTCAAATTATCTTCTATCATGGGATGACTATGAACATCATTGAATTCACATACATTTCATATTCCATTTGAAATTTTGAATTTTATACAAGTCATACAACCACATCTATATTCTTAATTTTGTCGCTTTGCTTTCTTTCTGAAAAAGGAGAAAGTTTATCCGATTATCCTTCACAAGAACAAACAAATAAAGCCAAAATCTCTTGCCACGGCATATGAATTATATGCATTGTATGATTCCACTTCATAATTAAATTTCATACCAATCTCAAAGAAAAATTTCTTGCTAGTGTTATAAATATTATGATCGTTAACGTTGAAATCTATATCAATAATTTTTAATTTTAAGTATCAAAATTCATTAAATATATAAACTATAGATAACATTTATTTAATAGAGATCTCTGCACTTAAATTACCTTCTTGAGCTGAAGAGCTTGTGCCTTTGTCAAAATGTGCATGTTCTTTTTTTCTATTTCAAGCACAATTTGCATAAGACAAAATTTACACCATTAAAAATTCAATCTTTTCAAAAAATTATCTTAATATTTAAAAATATTTTTTGATGTTATACAGTGTCTAATTAAAATGTAATTTTGAATATGTGATCAAACATTTTGAATAGAGTGATGAATTTGGAACAAAATTCATATTATCAAGTTTCCATGATATTTTTATTTTTATATTTAATAACAAAAATTATTTTTTGTGTTGACAGGATCAAAGGGCCATGAAGATCATTCATGACAATAATAGCAATGAATGATACACAAGATATCGACACAATAAAACTATTGAGAAGTGGACTATATATGTTATATAATAAGGTGATTGTACGAGTATGCATAACAATGAGAATAAGAAATGAAAGAAATAAGGTCATAGATGTATACATCTAAAATATTTCTTATAATTTTTCTTGAGTAAATTTTGAATCTTCTTCAAAGAATGTCGTGAGAGCAATCAATGTAAAATAACTTTAACAATTTGCTTTGATTGATTTAGATGTCATGTACAAAGAAACTAATCAATGAGGGAAAAAGGTACTCTTTCCCGCCATTTTTGTTGTACTATATATGTAGTTTTTTTATTTTAGTGTTTAATGTTTTATTTTATTTCTTTTGCAAAGTATATGATTAGAGCCCACTTTTCAAGTTTCAATAAATGTATGGATCCTCTCACAACTTGTGTTGGTGCAATACCCCGTACTTTTCTTAGTTCAGTTCAGCTCCTAGTTGCAAGCATAAAAGGCTTAAAGCATGAAAATTTCACTAAGTGTTGGGGACTTAGTCTTATTTTTTACCTCTTAACTTCGAGGATTTTTAAACTAGCCTTTCAAACTGCGAGACACAAGTTTTTGATTTAATTTATGTTCAGGGGCGTAAAGATCATGTCTCGGGAGAATTTTGAATTTTTCAAACGAGGATTGGGGCATGTTTGGATTTCAATTCCAGAACCTCACCGCGATAGCGGCGCGTCACGGTGGGTATAGCGGTGAGGCCTTAATCGCATCGCGGTGGTGAATAAAATAGCGTTCCAGTTATAAATTTAAATGTCTAAGGGGCATTAAAGTCTTTTTCCCTCAATCCAAGTTGTTATAACCCGACTTATATCAACATTTTGGGCGTTATTTACTCATTCTTCTTTAATTTTCTATCAAAGAAACCCTAACCCTCTCCTAAGAACATCAAACTCAATTACATTATCTTCAAGAAAAATCAAGAATTCAAGCCTCCCAATCCACGAACTTCAAGAAAGCTTTCAAGATTATATTTTTCTTTCTAGCTTAAGGGTTTAAGGTATGTGTGATGATCATCCATGTTTTTCTTTCACCATGGAGTCCAAGAATCCTCTTTTTAATGTTAAATTATGATTTTTCCATGTTTTAAATGAGTTATCTCCATGAATTACTTGTTATTTTAATTTCAAGATTACAATTGTTTTCAAGTGGAATGGATTATAGTATGTTTTAGATGTTGAAGATTCCATGTCATGTTCATGCAATTTAGTATAAACCCTCAATTTATGATTTTTGTCATGTAATCATGTGATCTCATCATGTTTAAAAGCATCCTCATGTTAAAGTCTTAATCTCCATGTGTTTGATGAAATTCCAAAGAGAATGATTTTGTAGAATGATTCCCCATTTTGGTTTTTCGAAGATTCTACATGCCTTTATTGTTATTTACATTCAGTGCTGGGGGTTATGAATACCCGATACTTAGTTGTTTCCATAGTTTCAGTATTTTTCAGAATGGTTTCAAATAAACCATTAGCATTGTCATCAAGTTAGTTATCATGATCAGTTGTTTTGCTCAGTTAAGCGTAGCTCAGTTTAATAATCCGTGTTAGTTCAATTGGGATTAAAATTTAGCACCGACCGAACCTAGGGATAGGGGCTTACCCATCAGTTAGAACTGAGTCCTTAGAAGAAGTCCTTAAGTTCCAGAACTATGTAGCCAGCGTAGGATTATGAGATGTCACCTACCAATTTAAGACTGACATTCTCTGAGATGTCACCCACCAGTTTACTACTGACATTCTCTAAGGGGTCACCCGCTAGTTTATGTAACGCCCCAAGAACTTATCCCAAGACATCACATGGTGCTTAAGGCCACACGTGGCCCCAAGCTAACCCTCCCAACCTATCATTACTTTTAGAACTCACTTTGACAATAATTAACCTCAAACAAGGAAGAACAATCTTGTCATGAACATACTGGAATATGACGAAGTACTGACCTGTACAATCAAAATACTGAAATTTCTGTACATATTGGTACTCTAGTCTGACAAAAGCCTATACTACATAAGACTGAGGAGCCATTGGGACAGATCCCCAACTGACTAGTACTGAACTGAAAAGAAACGACCATCTACTAACAAGGAAAAACCAGGGACATAGGTCCTCGAACCATGAGGACTCACTAACTGCAGAAATATAGATGAAGGTACTCAAACATCATTGTCGCTGCTGAGACTGAGCATCTGAACCTACATCACGAGGAAATATAGAACACAGAAGAGTATGGGAATCATTACTTAGGAATGTACTGAGTATGTGGGAGTGTATGCAACATTTTTAAATAATATCATAAATGTAATATAAAATCATGCATGCAGACAATAATGACTCTCTTCGCTTGAATTTCCTAAAACGTAATTTTCATAAATCATCAATAATAACACATGCTTCATAAATCTCATAAATCATTGGATTCAACTCAAACTCTTTGACTCATGACTTAGAGTGACTTGGTAACTCAAGAAACTTAGAATATTATGGAATTGGGAGTTTTTTTATAACCGACATAAACCATGTGAGCCACATGGAGTCCAACGTTTTTCCCTCCTAAGAAGAGAACTCCACATTGGCGGGAGCGTCGTACTCTTGCCAGGGAGTACAACATCAACTTCGTGATCACAAGCTCATACTCGACCTCTGGCCCATAATTATCAATATCAATTCTACGGTGGCACGTAATTTCAGGGAAATACCACATTTTCCGCTCGGTGCTAAATACTCCTCCCAGACTCAGCTCAAAACAAGTTAGGAAATCCACCTTAATCAATATCAACTCATGGGTGTATCATAAAGACCAAAACATAAATATATCTCATCTGTAAACCATATACAACTGTGGATTCCTAACTCGACTCAAAATAAAAACAATCCTTCTCAACATCAAGTGTACTTGCTCATCAAATCATGTCGAATGTCAAAACTTTAGGAAGACATCAAAAAGACTCATTCTTGGCTTTCAATCTCAAATATCAATATATATTCAATAATCAAACTTCTCATAGAAAAGATTAAATCATGACACTTATCTCAAATCATTCAGAAATCATCAATTCATAATAACAATATTCAACTCATGGCATAAATTCTTAATTTAAGAGATAAAATTATGAAATAATCTTGTATATCAAACTTGAACAACTCAAATCTCATGAATCATTAATAGAGTAATTTGGGTACAATCACACTTTGCAAATTTATCTAAATCAATAATAGAAATTAAGTCTTTAGGCACAAGAACGAAAGAAGTGTTCTTGTTCAAACCCCACATACCTTGGATTATGATTTTTAAGATGAACAAGCTTGATTGGAAACTCTTATTTACACTTTTGAGCTAAGTTTCTAGATGCCTTTGACTTGGAGAACTTAATTCTTGAACAACTTGGTGAAATCTTTGGAAAATCCGTGAATTTCTTAGAGAAGATTTGATTTAGGATTTTAGAAGAAACCCTAGTTTCTAGAGGGTTATGGAAGAGAAAGGAGAAAAAAATAAAATTCTCTTCTCTACTTGGATATATATATACAAGAACAAAATAGGCAAAAATGACCAAAATGCCCCTAAAAATGAGTTAAAATATTATCGATCGGGTCTGTGATGGTCCGTCAAAGGAATTGACGGTCCACCGGATCATACGTCACTCAAGCGCCAAAACTAGGACATTCTACCTCGACATGACAGTCTAAGTGACGATCCATCAGGAAACTGACGGTCTACCAGATCGTCCGTCACTCAGGGGCCATAACGGGACATTCTGCCTCGACTTGACGGTCCCCTTGACGGTCCGTCAAATTTTTGGCGGCCCACCATTTTGGCCATCACACGATGGACAGAAAAAGGGGTTACTGCCTTGGCTTGACAGGACAATTAGCGGTCCACCAAGGACTTGGCGGTCCTTCAGGTCTACCGTCAGGCCTGGGCGATTCCGACACGCTTAGTAAAATGGCCATAACTTCCTCGTTCGATGTCGGATTTTGATAAAATTGGTATCGATGGAAAGATTATTCAATGCTCTACATAAAAAAAAGTAGAAATTAGATAAATACAACATAATATAAATATCAATAACTTCGGAAGCCACCCCTATCCACTTAAAAGACAAATTTAGGCTTAAGGAACGATCGGGGTATTACAATATCTCTTCCTGGAAATATTCATCCTCGAATGTTGCTAGATAGTTCAAGAATAAGAGAAAATGAGGATGTACAGCTGGAACGACCCTCTCGAAGGGCTTACTTTACTCTAAACTTTTGAGTACTGCACAGAATGCACGAATCATAGAGAGAATAACCATATAGCTGAATGCACAACTGAATTGAGGAAGAATAGTAACTTCGGCTTGATTTGAACTCATGGAGAAGAGATAAGGGTAACTGAATCGCATATCTGCTTCTTTTTCCAAGTAGCACCCTCGACTGATTGATTTCACCACAAAACTTTAACCAAGGGAACTTTCTTATTCCTTAGGCTACGGACTTGATGACCTAGAATCTCAACTGGCACTTTATCATAAGAAAGACTATCTCGAACATCGAAGCTCTCTGATGGATCAATAACAACAGAATCACCAATGTGCTTCTTGAGCATAGAAACGTGAAAGACAGGGTGGATAGCTGACAACTCTACAGGCAACATAATCTCATAAGCTGCTTTCCCAACATAATTCAAAACTCTATAAGGCCCAACATATCGGGGACTAAGCTTCCCTTTCTTTCCAAACTTTTTCACCCCTTTCATGGGTGAAATCTTCAAGTACACCAAATCATCAACCTTAAACTCAAGAGCTCTTCTTCTCACATCTGCATATGACTTTTAATGACTCTGGGCTGTCTTTAACCTCTCCCGAATCAACTTAACTTTTTCCATAGACTCGAACACAACATCAGGTCCAATCACAGCAGCCTTACCCACTTCGAACCAACCTACGGGTGATCTATACCTCCTTCTATACAAAGCCTCAAATAGAGCCATTCTAATGCTAGCATGAAAACTATTGTTATAAGAGAATTCAATCAACGACAACTGTTCATCCCAACTTTCTTTGAAATCAAGAACATATTCCCTCAACATATCCTCCAAAGTATGGATAGTCCTCTCAGCCTGACCATCTATCTACGGATAAAAAACGGAGCTAAGATGAACTTGGGTGCCAAGACCCTTCTGAAAGGCTCTTCAAAACTGAGAAGTAAATTGAGTATCTCTATCAAAGATGATAGCTAACGAAACTCCATGCAACCTGACTAACTCTCGGATGTACAACTTAGGATATCCTCAGCGGTAAAAGATGTATATACTGGCAGGAAATGTGCTTACTTAGTCAACCTGTCAACAACAACCCAAATAGAATCATGATGACGATGGAAGAGAGGTAAATTGGTCACGAAATCCATGTTCACCACTTCCCACTTCCAAGTAGGGATGCTAAATTCTTACATCATACCACCGGGTCTCTGGTGCTCTATCTTCACCTATTGTCAAGTTGCACACTTTTCTATATCCCTCTTCATACCATTCCACCAATAAATTTTTCGCAAATCGCAGTACATCTTGGTAGCACCAAGATGAATAGAATACCGCGCGCTATGCGCCTCAGCCACAATTCTCTGCCTTAAATTGTCAACATCAGGCACACATAATCTATTCTGAAATCTCAATACACCATCTCTCCCTTAGGAGAAAACCTCCACCTTTTGGTCTTTAACTGAATCTTTCAGTTCGATCAAACGAGAATCTATGTCCTATTTCTCCTTCACTTCCAAAACTAGGAAAGATTCGGAACTAATCTGAACCCAAACATTACCCTCAGCTGAATCAACCAATCTAACACCTAACCTATCCAAATGATGCATTTCGTGGGCCAACTCCTTTTTATCTTCTTCTATATGTGCTACACTGCCCATGGACGATCTACTAAGGGTATCTGCCACTACATTAGCCTTCCCAAGGTGATACAGCACATTCATATTATAGTCCTTTACAAATTCCAACCTTCGCCTCTGCCGAAGGTTCAACTCTCTATGAGTAAACACATACTATAAACTCTTGTGATCCGTAAAGACATCAGCATGAACGCCGTACAAGTAGTGTCTCTAGATTTTTAAGGCAAAAATCATGGCAGCTAATTTGAGATCATGGGTCGAATAATTCTTCTCATGCGGTTTCAACTGCCTAGAGACATAGCCTATAACCTCACTTTTTTACATCAACACACAACCCAAACCAACTCTAGAGACATCACAATACACCACAAAACCATCTACACCATTAAAAGAAGGGTCAACACAGGGGCTGAAGTGAGTCAAGTCTTCAACTCCTAAAAACTCTTCTCGCAAGAATCTGACCACTGGAATTTAACCTTCTTTTGGGTTAACCGGGTCAAAAGAGACATAATGGAGGAGAAACCTTCAATAAAATGATGATAGTAACCAGATAGACCCAAGAAACTCCTAATGTCGGATAGAGATATAGGTCTAGGCCAATTTGTCGCATCTTCTACCTTTTGAGGATCAACTCGAATACCTTTAGAAGAAATAATATGACCCAGAAAGGCAACTGACCTTAGCCAAAATTCACACTTGCTAAATTTGGCAAACAACTGATGATCTATAAGGGTTTGCAAGATAATTCGGAGATGATCTGCATGATCGGTCTCGTTTTGGGAGTATACAAGAATATCATCTATGAAAACTATAATAAACATATCCAGGTACTGTTTGAACACCCGATTCATGAGGTCCATAAAATTTGTTGGGGCATTAGTTAGCCCGAAGGACATGACCCAGAATTCAAAATGACTATAACGGGTGTGAAAAACTGTCTTTGGAATATCACACTCTCTAACTTTAAGTTGGTGATAACGGGATCTCAAGTCTATTTTTGAGAAATAACTGGCACATTGCAGCTGATCGAACAGGTCATCATTTCTGGGAAGAGGGTACTTATTCTTGACTGTGACCTTGTTGAGCTGGCGATAGTCAATGCACATACGCAATGAACCATCTTTCTTTTGCACAAATAGAATGGGTATGCCCTAAGGAGACACACTGGAACATATGAAACCCTTATCAAGAAGATTTTTGAGTTGCTCTTTCAACTCCTTAAGTTCTGCGGAAGCTATACGATACGGAGGAATAGAAATAGGCTACATATCGGAAAGAAGATCAATCCCAAATTCATCTCTCTATCAGGAGGTACCCTGGGAGATTTTCCAGGAAAATGTCAAGAAACTCATTAACAACACTAATGGACTGCATAGTCGGAGTCTCACACGTAGTGTCTTTAACTAGAACCAAATGATAGATACAACCCTTGGATATCAATTTCCTGGCCTTAAGGTAGGATATAAAATAACTCTTGGGAGCTACAGAATTTTCGGACTACTCAAAAAATGGCTCATTAGGAAACTGAAACTTGACTACATGGGTACGACAGTCTATAGACGCATAACAAGAGTAAAACCAATCCATACCCAAAATAATGTCAAAATCAACCATGTCTAGCTCAATCAAGTATGCAAACATGATTTTGTTAAGGATAGTGATAGGACACTTCTTATATACTTGCTTAAAAACAACAGATTCACCTACTGGAGTAAAAACTAGAAAAGGATCCAAAATCTTTTCAGCATTGATTTCAACTTCACAGCCACCAATGGAGTCACATAAGAAAGAATTGACCCAGGGTCCATCAACACATACATACTAAAATAAAATACAAAGAGCATACCAGTAATAACATCTGGTGAAATCCTCCTTCTCCTGGCGGGTGGTATAGCATAAAAGTGATTCTGGTGCTGACCATCAGCAGTACTAGATGAGGCACCCTAGGGAAGAGTAGGACGAACTAAAGGGGCTGGAGCACTAATAGCCTAACTCTGGGGACAAAAATCACGACTCTTCACTCTAGCGTATGGGCAATCCCTGAATCTGTGGCCCAACTTACCGCAACCAAAACAACCCCTACCGCACTTCGAATATGGGAAAGGACGAGGTCTGTTACTCACACTGTCCTGGGACCTGGACATAGTAGGCCTATTACCCTGCTCCAGCCTAATTCTGAATGTGGGAGCACTGGCTGATGAAGGTGCTGGCATAAGTGAATGGTTCTGGGACTGAAGGGGATTCCTTCCAGAAAATCTAGTCTGACTATAACCCTGCTGCTCTGATCTAACTCTCTTATTTTCCCTTACTTTATCTCCCTCCTTCACCTTGTCCACTTCAATCTGCTGAGCATGAATCATTAGTCTTGAAAGGTCCATGTCCCTATTAAGCATAGCAGATCTGCACTCTTTCTTAACATAACCAGATACACTATCCAAAAACTTACTCATACTAGTTCTAGAATCAACCATCATACCGGGAGCGTACTTAGATAATTGGTTAAACTTATGACAATACTTCTTAACTTTCATGAGGCCCTATCTCAAGTTCATAAATTCTTCTTGTTTCGCTTCCCTCAGCTCTGGGAAAAGAATATGTCTAAGAACACATCCTGGAATAACTGCCAAGTCATGGGAGCGACATTCCCTCCTCTACTTTTCCTTCACATCTTCACCCAATCATATGCAACATCTTTCATTCGATAGGTAGCCAATTCAATACTCTCCTTCTCAGTCATGTGTATGATCACTTCATCCAAATATATTTGTGGGTCTTCACCTACCTTCGACCCATAGAACTCAGGTGGATTCATCCGCATAAAGTCATAAACCTGAGCTGTAGCAGAAATACTCCTTTTCAGAGGTGGAACCGTAGCCTAGGTGTTGGCTTGAGCATTGGCGGTAACTGCTTGGGCTAGCACCTGAAAAGCTGCCCAAAATTTTGTGTGGGACACCGTCTCACCTAAAGAATCAATTTGTTGAGATTGTTCGTTGATTCTGCAAGCTCTACGAGGAGGCATTTTCTATCATAAGAGAGAACAAATTAATAGCAGAGAGAAACAGTCATTGGCATGATAGACTTTTGAAAGAAAGAAACAACTTTTCCTAAAACATCCCGTAGCCTCTTGCTCATAGATGTGGCGCGCTACACACCGATGATCAAGACTCTACGTAACGCGGCTTGTCAGACTCCCTAGGACTCTTTGAACCTTAGGCTCTGATACCAAGCTTTTAACGCCCCACGAACCTATCCCAAGATGTCACACGGTGCTTAAGGCCACACGTGGCCCCAAGCTAACTCTCCCAAACTGTCATCACTTTTAGAACTCACTATGACAATAATCAACCTAAAATAAGAAAGAACAATCCTATCATGAACATACTGGAATAGGATGAAGTATTGCCCTGTACAATCAAAATACTAAAATTTCTGTACATATTGGTACTCTAGTCTGACAAAAGCCTCTACTACATAAGACTGAGGAGCCATTGGGACAGATCTTCAACTGACTCATACTAAACTGAAAAGAAACAACCATCTACTAACAAGGCAAAATTAGGGACATAGGTCCTCGAACCATGAGGACTCACCAACTGCAGAAATGTAGATGAAGGGACTCTAAGATCACTGTTGCTGCTGAGACTGAGTACCAAAACCTATATCATGAGGAAATATAGAACACAGAAGAGTATGGGAATCAGTACTTAGGAATGTACTGAGTATGTGGGGATGTATGCAACATTTTTAAATAATATCATAAATGTAATATAAAATCATGCATGATGACAATAATGAATTTCGTCGCTTGAATTTCCCGAAACATAATTTCCATAAATCATCAATAATATCACATTCTTCATAAATCTCATAAATCATTGAACTCAGCTCAAACTCTTTGACTCATGACTTAGAGTGACTTGGTAACTCAAGAAACTTAGACTATTATGGACTTGGGAGTTTTTTATAACCGACATAAACCATGTGAGTTGCATGGAGTCCAATATTTTGCCCTCCTATGGAGAGAACCCCACATTGGTGGGAGTATCGTACTCTTGCCAGAGGGTATAACCTCAAATTCATGATCACAAGATTATACTTGGCCTCTAGCCTAGAATTATCAATATCAATTCTACGGTGGCACGTAGTTCCAGGGAAATACCACATATTCAATTTGGGTACAATCCCACTTTGCAAATTCATGTAAATCAATAATAGAAATTAAATCTGTAGGCACAAGAATGAAAGAAGTGTTCTTGGTCAAACCCCACATACCTTAGATTATGCTTTTTAAGATGAACGATGATTGGAAACTCTTCTTTACACTTTTGAGCTAAGTTTCTTGATGCCTTTGACTTGGAGAACTTAATTCTTGAACAACTTGGTGAAATCTTTGGAAAATTCTTGAATTTCTTGGAGAAGATTTGATTTAGCATTTTGGAAGAAACCCTAGTTTCTAGAGGGTTATGGAAGGGAAAGGATAAAAAAACAAACTTCTCTTCTCTACTTGGATATATATATATAAAATACCAAAATTGGCAAAAATGACCCAAATGGCCCTTAAAAAATGAGTTAAAAAAATTATCGATCGGGTCTGTGACGGTCGAACTGACTATCCGTTAGAGAAACTGACGGTCCACCACATCGTCTGTCATTCGAGTGCCAAAACTAGCACATTCTGCCTCGAAGTGATGGTGGAAGTGATGATCCGTCAGGAAACTGACGGTCCACCAGATCGTCCATCACTCGGGGACCAGAAATGGGACATTATGCCTCGACTTGACGGTCCTCTTGACGGTCCATCAAATTTTTGGTGGCCCACCATTTGGCCATTGCACGATGGCCAGAAAATGGTGTTAATGCCTTGGCTTGATGGGAAAATTGACGGTCCACCAAGGACTTGGCGGTCCTTCAGGTCTACCATCGGGTCTGGGCGATTCCGACATCGCTTAGTAAAACGACCATAACTTCTTCGTCCGATGTCATATTTCGATGAAATTTGTATCGATGGAAATCTTATTCAATTCTCTACATAAAAAAAGTAGAAATTAAAGAAATAAAACACAATATAAACATCAATCACTTTTGAAGCCACCTCTATCTACTCAAAAGATAGATTTAGGCTTAAGGAACTATCGGGGTCTTACAGTTTAGGACTGACTCGCTAGTCCTTCAAGACATCGGTTGAGTGAATCCACACAATCATTGTTAGTACCCGTGGTATGGTATTGAAACCCTTCTAACTGGGATTACAGGTTGGACCTTATCTAGCTCAGATTAGGGCATGTCGGTTAGATGATACCTTCCGTAGTCTTAGTTTAGTATTTAGTATAAATTTTAGTTCAGGTTTGCTTGACCATAGCATACAGTTCATCAGTTAATCAGCTACCGGATCTCAGTATTTCAGTTTACGGAGTATTTCAGTATCATGTTATATGTTTGGTCATGCATTCTCAAATTTTACAGCTTTCACGCATTTATGTATCAGTTATCTCATGTTATTTAGCCAGTCGGTATTACATGCATAGTTAACCCATTTATTATATCCTAAACTCATCTAATATACCAATACATTCAAAGTACTGACCGCATACTTTTCTTAATGCTATGATGTCTTATATCATAGGTTCAGACGCCCAGTTTTTCGACCGTGCGTAGACAATTCAGCTTATCAGTAGCAGCAATTGTGGTGAGTCCTTATAAGCCAAGGACTAATTGTGTTATTTCAGTATTTAGACATTTCCTTTTAGTTAGTTTAGTTTGAAGTTAGTTAAAGCCTGTCCCATCAACTATTTTCACTCAGTCTAGAGGATTTCAAACATGTAGTCGGTTTTTATCAGATGTTTTCAGTCATTCAGACATATTTTAATATGTATTTCAGCATTCAGTTTTACACTATCTTATCAGTATTTAAACCTTATGGCATTGCAAGTTTACTTTCATACATGTGTATTTTATTACTTTATTCAGTGCTCACAGCAGGTACCAGCTCATGGGTTTAGCTTGTGGTCACTTGTGACCGTAAGCACCATTGCCGCGACTAGCGGGTAGCCTCGGGTCGTAACAAAACTTGGTATCAAATCCTAAGGTTTTGCAATTTCCTAGGGATTCTAAAAGCTGCGTTGAGTAGAGTCTTGGGCATGGGTGTGAAGCGTACCACACTTATGAACACGAGGCTACAAGATAATTTAAGAAAAGTTTCCTTTATTTCAGTATTCATGTCAGGTGAATGAGCATAAGCTCTATTTTAAAACTCTCTTTCTAACCCATCCTTTCCTCCGATTACAGAAAATGGCTCCTAAAAAGACTAACGGAAGAAAGAACGGGAAGCAATTCGCACATCTGCTTGTTCATGAAGATCCCCTGAATGAGCATGTCTCTCACGCGTAATTCAGAGCTACTTTCACTACCTTAGCTCATTTAGTAGTTGTCCAGAATGATCAGCAGGTTGTTGTCATAACTAGGCTTATAGTTCATGCTCAGCAGAGTGGGGAGAAGCATAAGGAGAAAGAGAAACAGAATAAGAGGGCTAGAACAAGTAGTTTTAAGCCAAGGTCAGAGAGTGGTAACTGTTCTTAGTTCCATCAAAATGCCTCAGCCCCAGCTCCTTATTCAGATACACTACTAAAAAAGGCCAAAAAGTGATGGAATAAAAGCGATGAACTGTGTCGCTTTAAAAAGCGACGGGAAAAGTGACACTGTACGTCGCTTTTTTAGTCTAATTTTAGTTTTTATTTATTTTTTATTAAAATTGATGGCCAATGTCTTAATATCCGTCACTTTTTTTCACGGATTATTGTGCCAACTAATTAACAAATAATTTATAATTTTTTTTAATAAATGCGATGGATAGGGTCGTAATTCATTTAAAAATAATAATAATTAATTTTTTGAAAAGCGACGTAGTCCATCGATTTTTAAATTTAATTTTTATTTTTATTTATTTTTATTAAAAGCGACGAAAAATGTCGCTATAATTTTTATTTTTTAAAATATTAATTCTAAAAAAGTGACGCTACCCGTCACAATTTATAATTATTTGTAAATTTTCTTTATTTTTTACAAAAAGCGACTGACAACGTTGCTTTTGTTTAAACTAAATAAAAATTAATTTTATGATAAAAAGCGACGTCGTCCGTCGATTTTAAAATTTTATTTTTATTTTTATTTATTTTTATTAAAATTGATGGACAACGTCACTATAATTTTTATTTTTAAAATATTAATTATAGAAAAGCGATGCTACCCATCGCAATTTTTAATTATTGTTATTTTTTTGTATTTTTACAAAAAGCGGCGGACAATGTAGCTTTTTTGAAAAATAAATAAAAATTAATTTTATGATAAAAAGTGACGTTGTCCGTCGATTTTTAAATTTAATTTTTATTTTTATTTATTTTTATTAAAATCGACGGACAACTTCGCTATAATTTTTTATTTTTAAAATATTAATTATAAAAAAGTGACGCTATCCATCATAATTTTTAATTTTATTTTTATTTTTTCATATTTTTCACAAAAAGCGACGGACAGTGTTGCTTTTGTTAAAACTAAATTAAAATTAACTTTATGAAAACGATACGGTGCATCAATATTTGTTATTTTTAATTTACTATTAAATATATAATTTTTATATTAAAAAAAATTAAATGTACTCAATTATCTATTGAATACATTTATATCATATGATCGATTAATCAAGGTAATAATATCTTGTTGAAGTTATAATATAATAATATAAGCTAAATTAAATGATAATTTATCAGAGTATATATAAAATACGTTGTATTACGAGGCAACACACCCGTGTATGTGTTGTTTATAGTACATATTTCGAAGTTGATAGTCAATCATATATATATATATATATATATTACTCTTAATAATAAAGAACAATAAGCAGACACGTCTTCGACATGCCTGCGTGTGGTGCCTATTTCAGCTGCTTTAATCATAATTTTACTATATCATCCCTAATTAATTAGTATACGTCATTTAAGTATTAAAAAATTAATGATATTTGATAAAAATGATAAAATAGAAATAAAATAATAAATTAACTCTTGATGCTTTGTGCTACTTTCTTCAGCCGCTTCAATTGTAATCTAACTATATCACTTCTAATTAATTATTATAAGTTATCTAAGAACTAAAAAATTAATAATATTTAATAAAAAAAGATAAATTAGACATAAAATGATAAATTAACTCTTAATGTTTTAAATTAACTTGATGTCTCATATGTGACCCATTTAAATTTTTTCAAAAGTATTTTTTTATAGTAATTTTGTTATATCACTTCTAATTAGCTGTTATAAGTCATTCAAGACATGTCTGATTTGTTGTTTCAATCGTGATTCAATTATATCACCCCTAATTAATTTTTATGGTCATCTAAGCATTAAAAAATAAATAATATTTCATAAAAAAAGATAAAATACACACAAAATGATATGTCAACATAAAGATTTTGATTGACTATTGTTGACACCCAATTTTGAGCCCCCGATACACTTCCTAGGCTTCAATTTTGATAAAAATTATTAATTTTAAACATTAATATATTTTACGTATTATTTTGATATCGAATAAATAACGACGTGTAATTTTCATGATTTTAAAATATACAAATTATTTTAATACTTTTTATTACCATTTTTACATTTGCTAATTCAATTATAACATTTTACATAATTTCATCATTTTTTCATAAATATGCACACTCACAATTTACAAATACATTGTCTATTATTGTTTTACTTTAATTCAAAATTTAGTAACGACAATTTTTATGTAACAACGCTTATGTAACATTAATTTTCCATACGTAACTTATTTTTAATGTTGACATCTTATTATTTTCATCGTTATTATATTTATTAAATAGCAGTCCAAATTCAATTCAACTTTCTCAATTTATTTAACTTCTAGCCATCTTTGTATTCAAATTACGTCAATTTTAGCTTAAATTCATTTTAATTTTGACCCCAAATTGCAATCTCTAATCCCAATTTCAATTTTAACCCAAATTCAGACCCAATTTTTAATTTATAATCTAATTCTTTTAGTTCTTAAATCACAGTCGTTGATCTGATACGATCAATGGCTAAGATTAAATCATCCTTTTCTTCTCTTTTAAACAAAACCAAGACCAAAACCAAACATATTCTACAAACAACCACATCTACCTTCACTCTCATCTCTGTCTTTCTCTCTCTGCCAGTAATCATGGCTGCCTCTGACCGCTACCTCTTCCACCACAGGTGTAACCATGGTCGACGAAGCCTCGACTCTCCCTATACCCTTCTTTTCTCTCTCTTTATTTCCCACCATCGAAATGAACCACCATCACCAACAGCCCTCTCTATCAGCCACCACCATTTTATGGCCAAACGATGCCACAGCTCCCGCCAGCCCATCCAGCCACTGCCACCAATGTAAATAGCGGCAAGCGTCGCCTCCCTTAATGCCAAAACAGCCACCGCCTCTCAACCAATGAACCCCATGCTGCCACCATCGACCAAAATCGCTGCCAATACCCAGTTCGCCCTGGCCATCAACACGGACAAGCCAACCAGCGGGCACTGTCAGGTTTAAACTTCACCTAAAAATATTTCAATTTATGATGGATTGAATCTGTCCCAAGTGTGTTTTCTTAGTTTAATTTTATTTTCTACCCTATCTTTTTATTTTTATCTTTCTTTGGACAGGATTTGTGATTTGAAATTGGCGCTAACTTATTTATCTGATTAGTTTGTCAAAGCTTTGTTCTTCTATGAGTCCTGCTTTTATTGGCTTTTTACAATTGCATAACTGTCCGTCCTATATGAAATTGGTGTATGATGTTTTCAATACTTTAAAATCTCAAACGTATTCTCATTCTTTCTGTCATAGACCTAAAAAATAGTTAAAAGATCTGGAGGCTAATTTGATTTCTTCTATACTTTCTTTCAAAATGTTAGAATTCTATCACCAATTTGATAGGTGTAAATCACAATCTAATATTTTTGATAATCTTATTTTAAGTTTTAAAATTATTCAATAAAATATGTTTAGCTATGTAAATTGATCCTATTGGCCCTCCATAAGTTAAGTGTAAGTTATGTAACGAAAATGGTCAAGTGTAAGTTACTTAACAAAAATGATTAAGTGTTATTACTTGAAATGTGAATTTATGACTTGAAAATGATTTAGCCTTGTCACTTGAAATGTGAATTAGAATAATGAAAACGATTAAGTGCAGTCACTTGAAACATGTATTTGTGACATAAAAATGATCAAGTATAGTGTTTTGAAATGTGTACTAGTGACTTCAAAATGATCAAGTGTAGTCACTTGAGAAGTGGATTAGTGACTTGAAAATAGTTTAGTGTAGTTACATGAAAGGTGAACTTGAAAAGGGTTAAGTATAATGACTTGAAATGTGAATTAGTTATTTAAAAATGATTAAGTGTAGTGATTGAAAATGTGTACTAGTGACTTGAAAAATGTTACATGTAGTGACTTGAAATGTGAATTAGTTACTTGAAAATTGTCAAGTGTTGTTACTTGAAATGTGTACTAGTGAGTTGAAAATGGTTAAGTGTAGTGAGTTGAAATGTGTACTAGTGACTTGAAATGTGAATAAGTTATTTGAAAATTATTGTGTAGTGACTTGAAAATGATTAAGTGTAGTTACTTGAAATTGGGAACTTGTGACTTGAGAACGGTTAAGTGTAGTCCTTGAAATTATGAACTTGTGACTTGAGAACGGTTAAGTGTAATAACTTGAAATGCGTACTAATAACTTGAAAATAATAAAGTATAGTTACTTGAAAATGATCAAGTATAGTGACTTGAACTATGAATTAGATAAGTGAAAATAGTTAAGTGTAGTGACTTAAAATGTGTACTAGTGACTTGAAAATGGTTAAGTGTAGTTACTTAAAAGTGGTTAAGTATAGTGACTTGCAATGTGAATTAGTTATTTGAAAATGGTTAAGTGTAGAGACTTGAAATGTGTACTAGTGACTTGAAAATGGTTAAGTGTAGTTACTAAACACAAGGTCAAGTATAGTGACTTGAAATGTCAATTAGCTATTTGAAAATGGTTTGAGTGTAGTGAGTACTAGTGACTTGAAATGTAAATAAGTTATTTGAAAATTATTAAGTGTAGTGACTTGAAAATGATTAAGTGTAGTTACTTGAAATTGGGAACTTGTGACTTGAGAACGGTTAAGTGTAGTCCTTGAAATTATGAACTTGTGACTTGAGAACGGTTAAGTGTAGTTACTTTAAATTGTGAGCTTGTGACTTGAAAATGGTTAAGTATAGTCAGTTGAAATGTGTACTAATAATTTTAAAATAATAAAGTATAGTTACTTGAAAATGATCAAGTATAGTAACTTGAAATGTGAATTAGTTAATTGAAAATAGGTAAGTGTAGTGACTTGAAATGTGTAATAGTGACTTGAAAACGGTTTAGTATAGTTACTTGAAAGTGGTTAAGTATAGTGACTTGCAATATGAATTAGTTATTTGAAAATGGTTAAGTGTAGTGACTTAAAATGTGTACTGGTGACTTGAAAATAGTTAAGTGTAGTTACTTGAAAATGGTTAAGTATAGTGACTTGAAATGTCAATTAGCTATTTGAAAATGGTTTGAGTGTAGTGACTTGAAATGTGTACTAGTGACTTGGAATGTGAATAAGTTATTTGAAAATTATTAAGTGTAGTGACTTGACATTGTGAACTTGTGACTTGAAAACGGTTAAGTGTAGTTACTTGAAACTGTGAACTTGTGACTTGAAAATGGTTAAGTGTAGTCACTTGAAATGTGTACTAATAACTTCAAAATAATAATGAATAATCACTTGAAAAGTGATTAAGCATAATGTCTTGAAATGTGAATTAGTTAATTGAAAACAGTTCAGTGTAGTGATTTGAAATATGTACTAGTGAATTGAAAATGTTTTAAGTATAGTGACTTGCCATGTGAATTAGTTATTTGAAAATAGTTAGGTGTAGTGACTTGAAGTGTGTAGTAGTGACTTAAAAATGGTTAAATGTAGTTACTTGAAATCTAAATTAGTTGGAAGCAAGATTAAATGTGACAAGTGCAAGAGCAATCACCTCAAAAGATAAAGTCAAAAGCCAGCCACTATATTTTTTAACTCATAAGTATTATTAAATGAAATAGGAACACATGTTACCTTCAAATAAAGGATTACAGAGTCTAAATATCAAAAGCTGCAATTCCTTACTTTTGTAAATACAAGAGGCAATATTGTTACAGAAAAGTCCGCCTGGAAAACATGGTGAGAAAATTGCAAGTCAGGAGCCCGCCCGTAGAACAAGGCGATAGAATTACATGTTGGGAGTCCCCCCAAAGAACAAGGTGATGAAATTGAAAGTTAAGAGTTTGCCTGGAGATAGGGTGAGGAAATTACTAGTCGGGAGCTCTCCCAGAGAATAGGGTGATGGAATTCAAAGTCAGGAGCCCATCTGGCATACAGGGTAAGGAAATTGTAAGTCAGGAGCCTTCTCGGAGAACAAAGTGATGAAATTATAAGTCTGGAGCTCGCCTAGAGAACAAGGTGATGAAATTGAAAGTCAGGAGCCTTTCTGAGAATACGGTGAGAAAATTACAAGTTAGGAGCCTGCTAGTAGAAAAAGGTAATGAAATTGCAAGTCGGGAGCTCGCCTAGAGAATAGGGTGATGAAAAAGCAAGTCTGAAGCTCGCTCAAAGAACTGGTGATGAAATTGAAAGTCAAGATCCTTCTTGGAGAGTAGGGCACCAAAATTACAAGTTAGGATCCCACTTGGAGAATAGCGTGATGAAATTTCATTTCGGGAGACCTCTTGGAGAATCGGGTGATGAAATTAAAAGTCAAGAATTCACCTGGAGAACAGGGTTTTGAAATTGAAAGTCAGGAGTCCACCTAGAGAACAGGGTAAGGAAATTGCAAATCGAGAGCCCACTCAGAGAATAAGGTGATGAAATTATAAGTTGGGAGCCTACCTAGAGAATAGGGTGATGAAATTGCAAGTCGGGAGCCTGCCCAAAAAATAAGGTGGTGAAATTGCTAGTTGAGAGGCTACCCGAATAACAGGGTGATGAAATTGTAATTTGATGGCTTGCCCAGAGAATAGGGTGATTAAATTGAAAGTCGAGAGCCTTCCCAAAGAATAAGGTGATGAAATAGCAAACCAGAAGTTTACTTAGAGAATATAGTGAAGAAATTGCAACTCAGAAGCCTGCCTAGAGAATTGGATGAAGATTTTCAAGTTTAAGTTCATATTCAGAAGTACTACTTCCAGAACATGTTCAATTTTTTAGTTTAACTCTAATACCTGATTTTGTATGGAGAAATAACTATTCCCAATCAACCCAAAGAAGATCAGATCTTGTATCTCTTTTAAAAATATTGAAGACTCAAGTCAGGAGTCAAGAGAAGTGGCAAAGATAGGACTTATGTAATTTCATTTATCTTTTTAACTTGTAATTTTCATTTTTGATGTAATGACAGAGCCGTGGACTGAAACCTCAACATGACCTCACTTAACTCTACAACTCGATATAGTCCCTCTCTTTTTCAACCTAGAAATTACATATGACCTGATTCCCACATACCCTGGGATAGGTAGGATGCCTAAAATCAAGTTTTGTTGCACTCTATCTTTCTTTTCCTTTTTTTAAAATAATAGTTGGGTCAAATTCTGTCTCGCTGTCTATTTTTTTTTCTGAAAACACTTTGTGCTTATAGCCAAAGAGGAGCATGATGTTGACACATAAATTTGACCCTTTTAGACATTAATTTATCCCATTCGCTCGTACCCATACTATGATCCCCACCCCATTTAATATTTTCCTCACTAAAAATAAAATAATAAATTTATAACAAATTAACCATCTCCCCCAATTAAAGATGGAAAACTCACCCACCTTTCCCCATCCCCAACGCACATACCCCTCTAGACCCCCTCTTGTTATATTTTTTCATCCCCTTAAACTATAACAGACCAAACCTATTATATGCACACACATATTCCTTTATTTTAGTAGCATCCATATGCATATCTATATACACACACAATTAACACATACCAATTTGATAACACTCATGGATTATTCTCACACACTCTTCTCTATTCGATGCTCACACCACCACACACCTCACCAAAATTCACTCACCAAATCAAAATTCACACACACTGACTATTTCATTAATACATACAACACACTTTGGTTAAAATAGAGGGAAGAGATTGGGATTGTGAGAAATATACAATGAAAAATATGAGAAATAAAAAATTAGAGAAAGGGAGAAGAGAACAATAGTGAGAAAAGGAGAAATGGGAGAAGAGAGAGAAAAAAAGATTGGGAGTGGAAAAATAGAGATAGAGTGATCAAAATTGAGAGAAAAAGATATGAGAGAAGAGTGAAAACAAAATGGGAAGTTTGATTATTGTCAGAGACTTTTCACCAAAACTTTCCTTGTCATAAAACGAGGCCGCCAGCTCAAATCCACCTCACAGCCAACCCCATTTGAGATGATGCTTGTGAAGTTTCACTAGAAAATAACCATAAGATTAGAATTCTGTTGATTTTAGCCATTCAAACTATAGGTAAACACTATTTTTGTTCGAACTCCGACCATCTCTCACTATCGGGTTAAAGCCAACTAGCGGCTCCTCCACCAAAACCCATAAGAAAATAATCGAGTTTGTGCAAAATATAGTACGGGTCAAAGTTGTAATTTGCAATTCATATTGACGTTGAGTGGAGGTTATCAAAAGTGGATTCTACCTTTTAATTGAATAGTACTTCAATTTTAACATCTTCTTTTAAGGTCCAATTCTTAACTCTATTCTTTTTATGTTACCTCAACATAGTTGTGATATGATTTGATATCATTATTATATGTGTTGGATGATTTTTACTCGATGTTTTGTTAGTGTGAATAATTGATCTTGACGGTACAAATTTAATGACAATGTGGATTTGGATAGCTAATTTCACGTAGAGAGTTTGTGTTAAAATGAATTTGGGACGGTAATTGTAAACTAATAAAGGTAAATATTTGTTAGTTTTATTCATTAATGGTTGTTTAAGTCAGAATAAAAATTCATTTTATTCTCATTCAATAGTATCATGTTTGGGTCAAATTTGATAGGAAAATAATAGGTTGGGTAGGCAAAACGTGGGATTCTATATGATTGAATGTATGAATACTTCTTTTGACTGATTTTTTTTTATTTACATCACATTTTCCAAAAAACATATTTATTCGCTAGGGGATGCCTGAAGGTCACATGTATATGTTAATTGGGGAATGCCCTGCAATATTTTGTATTTGAATGATCAATCATGATCAAGGCCTGAGGCATCGAATGAAGTGTAGTTAGGGTAGTTAGAATAGTATAGGTTTTCAATTTGGCATTTTTTATTTTGGTCTATAATAAATTGGTCTGGACACTATTTTTTTGAGTTTTCACTGTTTTGTTGTTTGTTTGCTCGTTGAGTGTTTTGTTGTTTTATGCATTTCATAGTGTCATACAAGTCAATATACTCCATAAAGTGATCGTGGTTGAACCACGGGATCGAGGGATGTCTAATACCTTCCCCTCGATCAACAGAATTCCTTAATCGAAATCTTTATTCATAGACCAATTTGAAAGAGTCAAAAATCATTTTGAAAAATAATTTCCAAAGGTGACTTGGCACACTAGTTTTATGCAAGTTGAGGACTCTGAGTTTTATTTTAAAAAAATCCTTTTCAAAATACATATTTATTTTTAGTCACTTTGATAAATAAAATCATTTTCGAACATAAAAATAATCTTTTTGGTTAAAAAGAGGTGTGAAAGTAACTCAAAATTGAGTCTTATAGGTGACTTGGGAGCTTTATTAACATCTTTTATCGTGATTATCATCCAAATTATGGTAAGATTCCATAACTTTCTTGATGAATTTCTTGGTTTTTGATCCAAAACCCCAAATTCACTTAGGGATTAATTTTATCCCAAAGTATACTTGGTTTTCACCCATTTTTAGGGTTTTGATTCCATGAGCTTGATACTATATCGGATTGGCCTCAAAAATGTATTTTCTATAAGTTGGACCCTCTTGGGGTTGTTTTTTTAATTTTTTGACCCTAAGCACAATGGTACAATATGGGTAACATTATTCTCATATTGATGAGTAAATTATAATTTTGATAGTGTGATGGCATTTTGGGATTGTGAAGTGAAGATGGACGCTTGGTAAATGAAGTAAGGGTTTGTGATTCGGCTTTGAGGTAGGCTTTTACATACTCTTCTTTGTAAAATGGTGTATGATATATAATGCATGTGAATGTGAATGTTAATATTTATTATGGTTGAATGAGTTAGCCTTGATAATTGAAGTTTGGGGATTAGATGAGGATCTTGGACCTATAAGGTGAAATGCTTACTACCTTTTACGACCCTATTGCCTTTTCCCTAGATTGGACTAATTTATAGCATGGATGCTATATGCTTCTAGTTTTAGGATATTCTTTAAGTGTTGAATCATGGTTAGTCCGATTAACCTTAATTGGGCTACTCTAGTGATATTGAAATCGTAACTTGAGTAAGGTTGACTTAAATGTCCTTGTTTTTAGACGAAATTCCTATATTAGGATTGGTTATGACTTACTTGAAATATAAAAGTTGAAATAGATACCTTAGCCTAGTTTGGACTATAAATTACCTAAGTATAGGAATTTAGGATTAGAAGTGGGTTCTTTCGGCCCACCTTAGGCCAAGACTTGTGTTAGCCCTTGTGGACTTAGTTGCGAAAGTTGGGCCTGGTTGAGACTATTGAGCCTAAATTGTAATAACTTTCCCTGGATTATGATTAATGTCATTTAGAGATGTTATTTTCTTATAGACATGATATTTGGCCTATAGAGACAATATTCCTCATATCATGATATATGACCTATAGATTTGAGATGTCTTATAGATGTGTTAAACCTCATAGTTATGAATTATGCTTCATTGATGCATTATGCCTCCTAGATGTAAGATGCCTCGTATATGTGAGATAGTTATAGAAATCTTTTATGGCTTATAAAGATGTTAGGCCTCGTGAATATGGTACGGCTTATATATATATATATATGAAATTTTGTATGAATATGACTTTGATATGTGTTACGGATATGTATGTGTACAAAAGGCCATGATTATGATGTTATAATTATTCAAGATACATTATTGGGCCTAAGGCCGTGTTATTATATGAGTTGACAATCTAGGAAATGTATATCCTTTTAAAGGATGTGATTGTAGTTATTGGTATATTAATGCTTGTGGATCCATTGTATGAATATTGGTAATGGCATGCATAGATTTTGGTTCATTCATGATCGTTGCATCGATGATTGATACGATTCTGGTTAAATTATAATATTATTATTATTATTGTCCCTAACTAAGGGTTAAAACCCACTTTCTACCTTAAGAATGGATTTCTTAATAATAATAAATGATGATTTGAGTGAATAACATATATGTAAAAGAGATTAATAATGATGTTTTAAAGTCTTGACAGAGATAGATTCTGGTCTATGATTTGATATTACTAATTACTCCAATTGTGAGAAATTTTGACCCTTTTTACACTTTTATAATAATTTAGTCTCAAAGTTCACTCTAGGCAATAAACTCATAGATTTACACTCTTTTAGCCATGTCTTGAGCCCATGCACCTATCATATAAGAATACATATCTCTTTGGTATAGAACGGAGGAAGATACAGGATTGATAATATAAATTTTGGGTAAAACACGAGGAAAGTTTATAATATTCATGTTATGTATATAATCCTATTGATAATGTGATAGTGATGATGAACAATAAATTATGAAAATATACTCTACCTTGCTTCCTTTTTCATGTTTATTTACTTTAGCCCTCATGGGGTGTAACGCCCCAAGAACCTATCCCGAGATGTCACATGGTGCTCAAGGCCACACGTGGCCTCAAGCTAACCCTCTAAACATGCCATCACTTTCATAACTCATTAAAGCGCAAATCATGCTAAGATAAAGAGGAATAACTATGTCATGACCATGCTTAGATACAAAATGATACTATCCTATACAACCAAAATACTGAGATCCTGTACATACTAGCACACTACTCTGACAAAGCCTCTACTACATAAAACTGAGGAGCCATTGGGATAGATCCCCAACTGACTAGTACTGAACTGAAAAAAACGACCATCTATTAGCAAGACAAAATGAGAGATACAGGTCCTCAAACCATGAGGACTCACCAACTGCAGAGATGCAGGAGAAGGTACTCGAAGATCACTGTCGCTGCTGAGACTGAGCACCTGAACCTATATCACGATAAAATATAGAATACAAAAGAGTATGGGAGTCAGTACGTGGGAATGTACTGAGTATGCGGGGGTGGATGCAATACTTAAATAATATCATAAATGTGTAAGAAAATCATGCATGCTGACCATAATAATTCTCTTCTCTTGAATTATCTGAAGCATTTTTCTCATAAATCATTAGTAGTAATACATGCTTCATAAATCTCGTATATCATTTATCTCAACTCAAACTCTTTAACTCATGACTTAAAGTGACTCGGTAACTCAAGAGACTTAAATCATTATGGACATGGGAGTTTCTTATAACCGAAATGACTGCACCATGTGAGCCGCATGGAGTCCAACGTTTTTCCCTCCTAAGAAGAGAACCCCACATTGGTAGGGGTGTTGTACTCTTGCCAGGGAGTACAACCTCAATCTCATCTTCACAATCTCATACTCGGCCTTTGGCCCATAATTATCAATATCAATCCTACGGTGGCACGTAGTTTTGGGAAAATACCAAATTTCCCGCTCGGTGCTAAATACTCCTCACAGACTCATCTCAGAACGCGTTAGGAAATCCACCTCAATCAATATCAACTCATGGGTCTATCATTATGACCAAAACAACAGTATATCTCATCGGTAAATCATATACGACTGTGGATTCCTAACTCGACTCAAAATCAAAACAATCTTTCTCAACATCAAGCACCTTCGCTTATCAAATCATTTCAAATATCAAAAGCTTCATGGAAACATCATAAGACGCATTCTTGTCTCTCAATTTCACATTTCAATATACATTCAATAGTCAAATTTCTCATGGAAAGGCATAACTCATGACACTTGTCTCAAATTATTCAAAAATCATCAATTCATAATAAAAATATTCAACTCATGGAACTTGACTTAAATTGCTTAAAAATCATCAATACATAATGATAATATACGGCTCATGGAATAAATTCTCAATTTAAGAAACATGATGGTGAAATAATCATAAATATCAAACTTATTCAACTCAAATATCATAAATCATTAATAGAGAAATTTGGGTGCAAACCCACTTGCAATATCATGTAAATCAATGATAGAAAGTAAATCTTTAGGCACAAGAACGAAAGGAGTGTTCTTGTTCAAACCCCACATACCTTGGATTTTGATTTTTGGAGATGTAGAAACTTGTTTGGAACTTCTTTCTCACACTTTTAGATCAATACCATGTTGCCTTTGACTTGGGGAACTTAATTCTTGAACCACTTTGAATCACTATGGAGGATTCTTGAATTTATTTGGAAGAAGATTAGATTTTTGGGTTTTAGAAGAAACCCTAATCTCTAGATGTTTCTTTAGAAGAGGAAAGGAGAAAAGAGAGAAAATGATCTTCTCTTTTCTACTTATATATATATATATATATATATATATATATATATATATATATAGGGCCATAAGGAGCGGAAATGACCAAAATACCCTTTTGAAAAAGTTGAAAATTGCAGATCGTGGCCTGTGATGGTCCGTCAGATGAGCTGACGTTCCACCAGGTCATCCATCACTTAAGTGCCAAATCTGAAACATTTTGCCTCGGAGTGACAGTCGAAGTGGCGGTTTGTCCAAGAGTGTGCTAATCCACCAAGTCGTCCGTCACTCGAGGCCCAGGAATGGGACATTCTGCCTCGGCCTGATGGACCCATTTAACGGTCCGTCAACTTTGTGAGAGTCCACCACTTTGACCATCACACGACATCCCAAAAAGGGAGCTACTGCCTTGGCTTGATGGGACATTTGATGGTCCAACAGGTCAACTGTCAAACCTGGGCTATCCAATAGCATTCAGTAAAACAGCCATAACTCACTCATCCGATGTCAGATTTCGATAAAATTGGTATCGATAGAAAGCTTATTCAACGATCTAAATGAAAAAAAAGTGGAAATTAGAGAAATACAACATGGTTTAAACATCAATCACTTTAGAAGTCATATTTATCCACTCTAAAGATAGATTTAGGCTTAACGAACGATCGGGGTATTACAATATCTCCCTTTTGGAAACATTCATCCTCGAATATTGCTAGATAGGCCAAGAACAAGAGAAAATAAGGATGCACATCTGGAACTACTCACATAGAAGGGCTCACTTTACTCTAATACTCTTAAGTACTTCACCAAATGCATGAATCGTAGAGGGAATAACCATATAGTAGAATACATTAGATTAGAAGGAAACTAAATTAAGGGGATAGTACCTTCAGCTTGATTCAAACTTGTGGAGAAGAGATAAGGATAACTGGCTCTCATATCCGCTTCTGCTTCCCAGGTGGCATCCTCTACTGATTGATTTCACCATAGAACTTTAACCAGGGGAGCTTCCTTGTTCCTTAGTCTACGGGCTTGATGATCTAGGATTTAAACCGGGATTTCATCATACGAAAGGCTATCTTGAACATTACAACCTTCCGACGGATCAACAACAATAGAGTCTCCAATGTGCTTCTTGAGCATAGAAACATGAAACACAAGATGGACAACTGACTATTCTGCAGGCAACTCAACCTCATAAGCTGCTTTCCTAACATGATCTAAAACTCTATAAGGGCCAACATATCTGGGACTCAGCTTCCCTTTCTTTCCAAATATTTTCACCCCTTTCATGGGTGAGATTTTCAAATACACCAAATCATCGACTTCAAACTCAAGAGATCTTCTTCTCACATCTGCATATGACTTCTGATGACTCTGGGCTATCTTCAACCTCTCCCAAATCAACTTAAATTTTTCCATGGCCTCAAACACAGCATCAGGCCCAATCACAATAGCTTTACCCACTTCAAACCAACTTATAGACGATCTACATCTTCTTCCGTACAAAGCTTAAAATGGAGCCATTCCAATACTAGAATGAAAACTATTGTTGTAAGAAAATTCAATCAATAGTAAATGTTCATCCCAACTTTTGAAATCAAGAACACATGCCCTCAACATATCCTCCAAAGTCTGAATAGTCCTCTCAGCCTGACCGTCTATCTCTATCAGAGATGATAGATAATGGAACTCCATACAACCTGACTAACTCTCGATATATAGCTTAGCATAGTCCTCAGCGGTAAAAGATGTATGTACTGGCAGAAAATTTGCTGACTTAGTCAACCTGTCTACAATGACCCAGATAGAATCATGACGACGATGAGAGAGAGGTAAATTGGTCACGAAATCCATGTTCACCACTTCCCACTTCCAAGTCACAATGTTAAATTCTTGAATCACACCACCTGGTCTCTGGTGCTCTATTTTTACCTGCTGGCAAGTTGCACACTTTTCTACGAACTTCTCTATATCCTTTTTCATACCATTCCACCAATAAATCTCCCATAAATTGTAGTACATCTTGGTAGCACCAGGATGAATAGAATACCGCGTGCCTCAGATCATCAATATCAGGCACACACAACCTATTCTGAAATCTATATACACCATCTCCCCTTTAGGAGAAAACCTCTACCTTTTGGTCTTTCACGGACGCTTTCAATTCGGCCAAACGAGAATCTATATCCTGCTTCTCTTTTATTTTTGAAACTTGGGAAGATACGGAGCTACTCTGAACCCAAGCACTACCCTCAGCTGAGTCAAGTAATCTAACACCTAACCTAGACAAACGATGCACTTCGTGGGCTAACTCCTTCTTATCTTTCTTAACATGTGCTACACTACCCATGGACGACCTGCTAAGAGCATCTGCCACTACATTGGCCTTGCCCGGGTGATATAACACACTTATATCATAATCTTTTAGCAATTCTAACCATCGCCTCTACTGAAGATTCAATTCTCTTCGAGTAAACACATACTGCAAACTCTTGTAATCCGTAAAGACATCAACATGAACATCGTATAGGTAGTGTCTCCAAATTTTCAAAGCCAAAATCACTGCAACTAACTCGAGGTCATAGGTCGGATAGTTCTTCTCATGAGGTTTCAACTATCGGGAGGCATAAGCTATAACCTTACCCTTCTACATCAACACATAACCCAAACCAACTCTGGAAGTATTACAATATACCATAAAATCATCGATACCATTAAGCAGGGTTATCACAGGGGCTAAAGTGAGTCGATTCTTCAATTCTTAAAAAGTCTTCTCGCAAGAATTTGACCACTGGAATTTAACCTTCTTTTGGGCTAACCGGGTCAAAGGAGCAACAATGGAAGAGAAACCTTCAACGAAATGACGGTAATAGCCAGCTAGACCCAGGAAACTCCTAATATCAGATGGGGAAATAGGCTAGGCCAACTTTTCATAGCTTCTACCATTTGAGGATCAACTCGAATACCTTCAGAAGAAACAATGTGACCTTGAAAAGCTACTGACCTAAGCCAAAATTCACACTTGTTAAATTTACCAAACAACCGCTGATTTTTAAGGGTCTGGAAGACAACTCGGAGATGATCTGCATAGTCGTTTTCACTTCAGGAGTATACAAGAATATCATCTATAAACACAATAATATCCAGGTACTGTCTGAACACTCGATTCATGAGGACCATAAAAGTTGTTGGGGCATTAATTAATCCAAAAGACATGACCAAGAATTCAAAATGACCATAATGAGTGCAGAAAGCTGTCTTTGAAATATCACACTGTCTGACTTTAAGTTGGTGATAATCGGATCTCAAATCTATTTTCGAAAAGTAGCTGGCACCTTGCAACTAATCAAACAAGTTATCAATTCTAGGAAAAGGGTACTTGTTCTTGACTGTGACCTTGTTAAGCTGACGATAGTCTATGCACATGCGCAATAAACCATCTTTCTTTCGTACGAACAAAATGGGTGCGCCCCAGAGAGACACACTGGGCCTTATAAAACCCTTATCAAGAAAATCTTAGAGTTGCTCTTTCAACTTCCTAGGTTTTGTGGGGGACATATAATACAGAGAAATAGAAATTGGTTGTGTATCAGGGAGAATATCAATTCCAAATTCTATCTCTCTATCGGGAGGTACCCCTGGGAGATCTTCTGGGAAAACATTAGAAAACTCATTAACAACACTAAGAGATTGAATAGTTGAAGTCTCAGACTTAGTATCCCTAACTCAAACCAAATGATAGATACAACCCTTGGATATCAATTTCCTAGCTTTAAGATAGGATATGAAATAACTTTTAGGAGACACAGAATTTCTGGACTACTCAAAAGCTGGCTTATTAGGAAACTGGAATTTGACCACACGGGTACGATAATCTATAGACACATAATAAGAGTGAAGCCAATCCATACCCAGAATAATGTCAAAATCAACCATGTATAGCTGAATCAAATCTGCAATCATGACTCTATAAAGGACAGCGATAGGACACTTTTTATATACTTGCTTGGCAACAACAGATTCACCCACGGGTGTAGAGACTAGGAAAGGCTCGAGGATCTTTTCAGCACAAATTTCAAAATTCGCTGTCACCAATGGAGTCACATAAGAAAGACTTGACCCAAGGTCTATCAACACATACACATCAGAATGAAATACACAGAGCGTACCAATAATAAAATCTAGTGAATCCTCCTGCTCCTGGTGGGGTGGTATAGCATAAAAATGATTCTGGCGCTGACCGTCGGCATTACTAGATGAGGCACCTTGAGGAGGAGTAGGATGAACTACAGGGGTTGGAGCACTAATAGTCTGATTCTGGGGATGAACATCGCGACTCCCCTATCTAGCATATGGGAAATCCCTGAATTTGTGGCCTAACTTACCGCAACCAAAGCAACCCCTCTGACCGATTAAGCACTCATCGAGATGGTCTATACAATACTTTGGACATAGGGGAGGGCGAGGTCTGTTACTCACACTATCCTAGGACCTGGACATAGTAGGCCTATTACCCTACTCCAACCTAATTCTAAATGCAGGAGTACTGGCTGATGAAGGTGCTGGCACAAGAGAACGACTCTAGAACTGAGGGAGGATCCCTCCAAAAAATCTAGCCTGATTATACCCCTACTGCTCAGATCTAACTCTCTTATTCTTTCTCACTCTCTTTCTCTCCTTCACTTTTTCCACTTTAATCTGCTGAGCATGGATCATTAGTCTTGAAAGGTCCATGTCCCTATTAAGCATAGCGGATCTACACTCTTTCACGACATAACTAGATACACCAGCCAAGAACTTACTCATACTAGTTCTAGAATCAGCCATCATACCGGGAGCATATTTAGACAACTGGTTAAACTTATGGAAATACTCCTTAACTGTTATGGAGCCCTATCTCAAGTTCATAAATTCTTCTAATTTTGCTTTCCTCATCTCCGGAATCTGTATAAGAAGGCATCTTAGAATAATTACCAAGTCATAGGAGCATCATTCTCCCCTCTACTTTTCCTCTACATCTCCACCCAATCATAAGCAACATCTTTTATTCGATAGGCAGCCAATTTAACACTCTCCTTCTCAGTCACATGCATAATCTGAGCGATCTTTCTCACTTTATCTAAGTACATTTATGGGTCTTCACATACTTCCGACCTAAAGAACTCAGGTGGATTCATTCGCATAAAGTCACAAACCCGAGATACAGTAGAATTATTTTATTGCAGAGGTGGAACAGTATCCTGGGTGTTGTCTTAAGCATTGGCGGTGATCGCCTGGGATAGCACTTGAAAAACTGCCTGGAATTCAGCGTGGGACATCATTTCACCTAAAAGATCAATAGTTTGAGTTCGTTAATTATTTCGGCGAGCTCTATGAGGAGGTATTTTCTATCAAAAGAGAGCACGGATTAACAGCAGAGAGAAATAATCATAGGCACGATAGACTCTTGAAAGAAAGATACAACTTTTCCTAAAACATCTCGTAGCCTCTTGCTCATAGATGTGGCGCGCTATACACCGATGATTAAGACTCTACGTAATGTGGCTTGTCAGACTCCCTAGGACTCTTTAAACCTTAGTCTTTGATACCAAGCTTGTAATGCTCCAAGAACCTACTCCGAGATGTCACATGGTGCTCAAGGTCACATGTGGCCTCAACCTAACCCTCTAAACTTGTCATTACTTTTAGAACTCATTATAGCACGAATCATGCTAATATAAAGAGGAATAACCATGTCATGACCATGCTTAGATACAAAATAATACTATCCTATACAACCAAAATACTGAGATCCTGTGCATACTAGCACACTAATCTGACAAAGCCTCTACTACATAAAACTGAGGAGCCATTGGGATAGATCCCCAACTGACTAGTACTGAACTGAAAAATATGACCATCTATTAGCAAGACAAAATGAGAGATACAGGTCCTCAAACCATGAGGACTCAGATACAGATGAAGGTACTCGAAGATCACTGTCGCTGCTGAGACTGAGCACCTGAACCTATATCACGATAAAATATAGAATACAAAAGAGTATGGGAGTCAGTACCTGGGAATGTACTGAGTATGCGGGGGTGGATGCAACATTTAAATAATATCATAAATGTGTA
Source organism: Capsicum annuum (assembly GCF_002878395.1). NCBI lineage: Eukaryota > Viridiplantae > Streptophyta > Magnoliopsida > Solanales > Solanaceae > Capsicum > Capsicum annuum. The sequence continues at coordinate 60,557,896 of NC_061116.1, read as the reverse complement.
AGAAAATCATGCATGCTGACCATAATAATTCTCTTCTCTTGAATTATCTGAAACATTTTTCTCATAAATCATCAGTTGTAATACATGCTTCATAAATCTCTTAAATCATTTATCTCAACTCAAACTCTTTAACTCATGACTTAGAGTGATTCGGTAACTCAAGAGACTTAAATCATTATGGACATGGGAGTTTCTTATAACCGACATGACTACACCATGTGAGCCACATGGAGTCAAACATTTTTCCCTCCTAAGGAGAGAACCCCACATTGGTAGGGGTGTTATACTCTTGCCAGGGAGTAAAACCTCAATCTCATCTTCACAATCTCATACTCAGCCTTTGGCCCACAATTATCAACATCAATCCTACGGTGGCACGTAGTTTTGGGGAAATACCAAATTTCCCGCTCAATACTAAATACTCCTCCTAGACTCATCTCAGAACGCGTTAGGAAATCCACCTCAATCAATATCAACTCATGGGTCTATCATTATAACCATAACAATAGTATATCTCATCATTAATTCATATACGACTGTAGATTCCTAACTCGACTCAAAATCAAAATAATCTTTCTCAACATCAAGTACCTTTGCTTATCAAATCATTTCAAATATCTAAAGCTTCATGGAAACATCATAAGACTCATTCTTGCCTCTCAATTTCACATATCAATATACATTCAATAGTTGAATTACTCATGGAAAGGCTAACTCATGACACTTGTCTCAAATCAGTCAAAAATCATCAATTCATAACAAAAATTTTCAACTCATGGAACTTGATGTAAATTGCTTAAAAATCATCAATACATAATGATAATATACGATTCATGGAATAAATTCTCAATTTAAGAAACATGATGGTGAAATAATCATAAATATCAAACTTATTCAACTCAAATCTCATAAATCATTAATAGAGAAATTTGGGTGTAAACCCACTTGCAATATTATGTAAATCAATGATAGAAAGTAAATCTTTAGGTACAAGAACGAAAGGAGTGCTCTTGTTCAAACCCCACATACCTTGGATTTTGATGTTTGGAGCTGTAGAAACTTGTTTGGAATTTTTTTTTCACACTTTTAGATCAAGACCATGTTGGCTTTGACTTGGGGAACTTAGTTCCTGAATCACTTTGAATCACTATGGAGGATTCTTGAATTTATTTGGAAGAAGATTGGATTTTTGTGTTTTAGAAGAAACCCTAATAGCTAGATGTTTCTTTGGAAGAGGAAAGGATAAAATAGAGAAAATGATCTCATCTTCTCTACTTAGATAGATATATAGGTCCATAAGGATCAGAAATGATCAAAATACCCTTTTGAAAAAGTTGAAAATTGTAGATTGGGGCCTATGATGGTCGATTTGATGGTCCACCAGGTCATCCATCACTCAAGTGCCAAATATAAAACATTCTGCCTTGGAGTGACTATCGAAGTGATGGTCTGTCAAAGGGTGTGATGATCCACCAAGTCGTCTGTCACTCGAGGCCCAGGAATGGGACATTCTGTCTCGGCCTGACAGACCCATTTGACGGTTCGTCAACTTTGTGATGGTCCACCACTTTGACCATCACACGATATCCCAAAAAAGAAGCTACTACCTTGGCTTGACAGGATATTTGACGGTCCACCAAAGACCTGACGGTCCACCAGGTCAACCATCTAACCTGTGCTATCCGATAATATTTAGTAAAACGGCCATAACTTACTCATCCGATGTTAGATTTTGATGAAATTGGTATCTATGGAAAGCTTATTCAATTACTTTGGAAGTCATACTTATCCACTCTAAATACGGATTTAGGATTAATAAATAATTAGGGTATTACATGGGGGTTATTTGTTACTTTATCCCTCATAGGGATTACACTTTACTTTATCCCTCGTGAAGCTTACTCTCTATTATTGACATTGATTTATATATTATAGTGATATGGTGAAACCCATTAAGGCCAGATAATATTGTGATGATATGATGATATCCAACAAGGTCGAAGGATATTATGATGATATCCGACAAAGCCAGAGGATATCATGATGATGTGATGATATATGATAAGGTAGAAGGATATTATGATAATGATATTGATACCTGAAAAGCCCAAAGAATGATTATAGTAATATCCCTATGTGTACATCTACCGGTTCTAGTCCAGCTAGCCCTATATAAGGCATTTATATATATATGTACACACATATACCCCACAAGGCCAAAGAATAATATTGATGATGATGGTTATAATAGTTATGGTTATGAAATTGGCATTATGATATTGTGGATTTTGTTGTATTCATACTTTCATGCACATCGCCTAACACTAGTATGCACCTATATCTATCAGCTCATATGGGAGGGTTGCATAGCTATGGGTGATGAATATGTATTTCCTTATTTTATGCTGATTGAACATTCTGAGCCTGGGGCGGTAGGGGTGTGCATAGGCTCGGCTAGGTACTTAGTTGTACTAAATAGTCGGTTACTCCATTTGTTATGGACATTTTTAGAATCATTGTTAAGATTATTGGTATGGATAATTCTTGATAGATTGGTCATTGATTCAATATCAAGACTTGAGGTATGGTTCTAACTTGTTTATCTTATGATTATATTATTATACATTACCAGTTGATGATTTGATATATGGATTAGAATCCAGAGTATTCTAGCACTAGCTCCAATTATGACTATGAGGTCTTATATAGCTAGTGTAATGACTTAGGTTGTACATCTAGTAGACCTTGGCTATATACTTATATATATGCATACCTAGTTATATGTAGCTATGGTGTTATCGTATATCCCTTTATTTCATTGATTCAAATTGTATATTTATTTTTTGGATTTGTATACTCATATATATATATATATATATATATATATATATCTTTTTTTTTGCCTTTACTTGCATATTGGCCAGTGATATATGATATAGTGTTGGGACTCCTAAGTATGGCTGGAATAAAGTAGTGTATTCTTACTACTTCCTTAGCCTTAATATGTTAAGTCTCTTAGACTTGAATAGGATAGGTTATCCTCATTATCCCATTGGTTGTCTTATATGGTTGCTAGAAATTTAGGTGTAGTTGTTCATTCTATTTATATGTTACACATATCTATTTTATTCTTGGAGCTTAGTCGGCAGTTGCCTACTGAGTACCATATGTTTAGTACTCATAATATACTTCTGCATTCTGCAAATTATAGTTTGAGTTTTTGCCATTGATGTGTGCGCTGTGTAGAGCAGCCATGGTTTAGAGACTTAGAGTGAGCTCCTGATAGATAAAGTATTGCTTATCTCTCTTTTATATATTAGACTAGTTGCTATGTTGTATTCAGAGATAAGTTATATCAATGTATTTATTTGTACTTTATTTTGAAATCTTGTTATATAGAAGCTTTTGTACTAATACCACCAGGTTACTTTTATTTCATCGATTCCACATTCTTTTATTTATATATATTAAGTAGTTCATTACTAGTTATTCCAGACTATGGGTTTGGCTTGCTTACTGGTGGTTTATAGTAGGTGCCATCATAACCTGAGAAATTAGGCCATGACAAATTGGTATCAACGCCTAGGTTTTACCAGTGTATTAGTACAAGAGCTAAGTGTTTAGTAGAGTCCTGTGGAGTGGTGCAGAGACATCCATAACCTATCTTTGAGTGGCTATAGGGACATTTTAAAAAATTCACTTATTGACTCCTCATCGTGAGTCCACCTTGCTATGAACCTTAAACATATTCTTTAACTCTATTTTATCTCTAATAATGATGTAAGATGGGCGACGTGGTCGACAGATGCAGATAAGACTTTGGTACACATTTCTAAAGTTTTAGTGCAGCGTCATACTAAAGAGTTAGAGATGGATGTCGAAGATCTTCAGTATCAGCTAGAAGAGCTTAGGGTTAACTTAGGCTCCAGTTGAACTTATGACTACTTTAGCCCTTTAAGGTTCAACATTGAGGATTAGAGTCATATTATAAATCCCTTATATCTATAGATGATATTTGACTCATCAACTGATTCTCAGACTAAATTTAGGTCTATTAGTGTTCATCAGGGATCCTTGCTAGTTTTTGAATACGAGATTAGATTTTCTATAGTAGGTCAAGCATTTTCCTTTGCTTTGGATTTTCTCAAGTGGGCCAGGTATTTTCCTATGCTATATCCTTCTAATCTGGTCATGGTGCATGGAGTTATTAGACGACTAGCATTGTCACTTTGTTTAGCATCAAAGCATTTGATAGCAGTTGGGTTTTTTATCTACTAGGTTATAGATTATATGAACGCTATAAAGAGAGAACGTATTGGGACTTATAGAGGTGGTAATAAGAAGCCATGCCATCAATATAGTGTTATTGGTATTTTGTCTATGAGCTTGTTTTGGTTGCGGTGAGATGAGACATTGTTTAGAAAGAGCCCCAGATGTGATTTTCTGATCGGACAGAGTTAACATGTATTCCCCACCAGCCTAGAGTTTCTGAGTCAAGTTATGATTATGGGAATGATGGACATGATACTAGAGATTGCTCTTAGTTTTAGTTGGTCAGTCGTTTGGGCTTAGTTCATATTTCTTGCTAGGATTAGAGATTCAAAAGTTTGTTACTACTATAGAGATATCGATTAATGGTCTAGAGAGTATCCCTGATGTATGATTGCAACTCTTTTAGCTCATTTAGATCTACCTCATATTATTATGGCATCTTTAGTTAAAGATAGTGCATTTAGCACCTTAGTTGATGATTTAGCCGATCAGTTCGAGTTGGACTCTTTCAGATTTACTCTCCTTATATCCTCTAGGCATATAATTATGACTTCCACCATGTTAGGTATGCTTTTATTTCCTTCTTTTATCTTTTATTATGTGTATTAGGATTTTTCATAACCATTGATGAATATATGCCTTGATGAGTTTATATTGGTTATTTGTGTGCCTTGTTATTAAATTCATGATTTTGTGATTACTCTGTGGTTTATTTTCTTTAGTATAGCATGGATTAGATCGATATTGATATTTTCTCTCTATGGGTATAGCATTTGGGTTCGAGTCTCATTTATCTTGGTACATTGGCCTTATTACAGCCCTTGAGTGGTAAACAATGTTGATGTTTATTTTGGTATTGCTATCTCTACTTGAGGTTATTGATATTGTTGATATTATTATCTAGTGTAATCGATCCTCGCTGGGTAGTTGTTTAGGCTAGTGTTATCTATTTAGAATTTCATTCTTTGTCATCTTCTTTGGCGGCTTGCATAGATATATCCCAATTTTATGATTTTTTTCCTATAGAATCCCGAAGTTAATTATTTTCCCTCTTGGTTTTCTGTGTTGGATTGATTCGGGAATATATGGTAGTATCAAAGGTGAGTTGACCTTTTATGGCTTTATATAGTTCTTAAGTTGGCAATTTACCTACATCGCCCGATCTTGGGTAGGAGATTCTTAGACTGGACTCTTGGATTGTGAAGGCTTTTGTATTGGCTATCCCTTTTTATTTAGCCCATTTTTAGCTTGACCCATTTGGGGTTCATTATTCAATTGTGGTTGTTTCATCATCCGGTGTTGTTTTGATATTGATGTCGAGATGTCCAAGATTATCTCTTAAATTTATTGGGTTTATCTCCTTGTGATGGTCTACCTTTGTTATTTGTGTGGATATTAGATACTTCTTTCTTGATGTGATATGGTTTTGCCTAGTGGGGTTGGAGAGTTAGAGCTGGGTGGCCTTTCTTGGGATCGTTTTGTGAGTTAGCAAATTGAAAATTCTTTATCTTGAGTAATTTGGTTTATTTTTCGGTTATGGCCTTGACCTTGACATTTGAGTCAAGACTGGTATTTTCTTCCTCTGCAAGGTGAATAATAGTTTTCTTAAGTTATAATTAGCCTACTTGGGTTGGTTCAAAAAATCCCTATTTCATAGTTATTCAGCCTAATAAGGCTTGGTGGAGTGTTTCTCCTTGATGGTATGAGCCTATGGCTATTCTTTGTCAAGATGAAGTGATGGATTGATTAGTTTTCGAATTGAGTTGCATTTCACTGAGTTGCTAGAGTTTTTCCATTACTAATGTGGTTTGAAGTCTTGGGGATTTCTTGAGTATGTTTTGGTAGTTCACGCCCTCCAGTGGATATGGATTGGATTTCATGTATTTTTCTTTGGGGATTTATCCCCAATTAAAATTTTGTTCATCAGCTATGTTTTGATTTTGGCTAGGCATAATCTGGTACAAATATGTCTGATACAGATAATATGGTCGATATAAGTATTTGAACTTGGGTAGGACGTGTTAGCTCAATTTCAAATTTGACGCCTTGGGATGTCCATTTGGAAGTTATAATAAATTTGGAGTATGGACGCCTACCAGTCTTCAAGTCTAGTTTGGGTAGTTGAGATCAAGTAATTCAGCCTTGATTATGGAGCTTTGTGTAACTTTCATTTTTTGATTTGCCTCAGTAGAATTTTATTTATATGATGGTTGAGCCTATTTCGTGGTTATCTATCCGGTCTTCTTGACTTCGGATGGATTATAGTTGATAAGTGTCTAGATGATAGCCCATGGATATGGTATTTGTCCTTTTATCTTTGACCACAGATCTTCAGTTTTCTTGGGAAATTTTGGATGAAATGTCGAGTGGGAGAAATATACCTACGGTGGATTTAGTATGGTTTTCTTCTCGATTGATGTGACATCTTGGAACGGAATGTTCATTAATAAGTAGGTATACCTTGATCATCTGGATTCATTTTTTACTACCATCCAAACAAGTGGTAGCATTGACATAGATTGCATTCCTTGATTATCTCCATTTGTGTGCCCAGATAGTGCTTTATGAGCTTATTCTCATGTTTGTCATATGGACTTTTAGTGGTTTAGCTTCAATTTTTTGAGTTCTATATGATGAGAATACGCGGATAGGACTTAGGTGATTAACCTCCTGGTTTGGAATGGATAGCAGCTGTAAAAGGGGTAAAGGAAGGTTATATATGGATTTAAAGTTGGTGGTATGACTTATGTTTTGGGTTGGTTTGTCTTGGATGAGCCTTTGTTTATTTGTGCAGATATCGAGAGGGTAACAGTTTGTTGTGGTTTAGATTTGTATGCACCAGTAATTTTCAGTTCAGTTGAAGGCCAGCTGGTGGTAGAGATTGAGTTTTGACTGTTTCAAAGTGAAGTGAGAGAGCTGGTTGAAAAAGGGATACCAATGGTGAAGTCCCTTGAAAGTGTTCTCTCTTCGTTGAGGTTATTTGGGAAATTTAGGTGTAGTTTTCCATTATGTTTATATGTTATATACATCTGCTTTATCTTTGTATCTCAGTCGACAGTTGCTACTGAGTACCACATGTTTGGTACTCATACTATATTTCTACAGCCTACAGATTATATTACGAGTTATCATCATTGATGTGTACGTTGTGCGGATCAACCATAGTTTAGAGACTTAGAGTGAGCTCCTGACATTTGGAGTACACCTTATCTCTCTCTTATGTATTAGACTTGTCTCAATGTTGTATTCAGAGATAAGTTATATTGGTGTATTCATTTGTACTTTACTTTGAAATTTTATATGTAAAATATCTTGTACTGATACCACCAGGTCTTGGGATTATATTGCGTATTGATTTTCATATTTCATCTATTCTATATTCTTTTTTAATATATATTGAGTAGTCTGTTACTAGCTGTTCTGGACTACGAGTTTGACTTTTTTAAAAAAATTAATTTGGGATTTTATTAATAGGTTAACAAAAAATTAAAAGGTTTATTACAAAGATGGACCAACCCATCTAAAATCTGCCAATGCATTGGGCCTAACCAATTCAGGCCAATAAAAAAACTCGGCCCAAACCCTATAAACTCAGACATATATAAATGTCCATAGGATTTCCAAAATGTTATTTGTTGTCTCCTCCGCCGTTACAGCTCTTTTTCAGGTGAAGTTCCATGGAGTTAACGGCTTTTAATCTTCAATTTGTGATGCTGGTTCTCTGGATTATCAACACTGTGCCTGAGACATTGTAAATTCCTGCTATCAAAAGCTCTCAAAAGTAAGTACTTTACCCTATTGTAGACTTGACTCCATCTGTTCAGATCCCTCTTTTTGTCTTTAACCTGCATTCTTCTGTTTATACTCTTTCTCAGCTGAGTTCTCTTGTGGATGGGATGGCTCTTCTTTTTTGGTGTTGAAATGAGGGTTGTAGGTCCTTGAGACGGATTGCATGTCCAAGTAAGTAATATCTTATTCTTTCTTTAACTTCTCTTCTCTGTAAAATCCCCTTATTTCAAACTTGTTGGCAGACCTAGCTGGGAAGGATATAAGGGATGGTCAGACCCATCAATCTTTGGAATGTCTTCTGCTTCTCAGGTGTATTGGTTAAGTCAAACTCACTTGACCCTCCCCCTTTACCTGGAGTCCTTTTCTGATGGATGATTCTATATAGGCTATTCAGCTTTTGGTGTTTATAATTGCCCTCTTGAGTTGTAAATAGATGCTTGTAATCTTTTTTAGCTATAACTTGCAGTCTTTTCATCCCTTTTTCAGTGAAACTCTTATGTATGGATACTGAAGCTTATCATTGTTAAGGATTTTCTTTCCTTTGACTTATAGCTGCTGAAATGTTATTATGTTGAATCCTCCATTATATATTGTTGTGTTTGCTAAATGATCTGCCAACTGATTCCCTCCCCATAAAATGTGTTGGAATTTTACTTGCTTATCATGTAATAGCTTAGTAATTTGTTCAACATAATCTAACACATTCCATGGGTACTTCCACTCTTTGGTTAAAACCTTTAGCATAATAAGAGAGTCCGTTTGAAAATTACCTTATGCCTCCATGTTAGTGGTATCTGCAATCTTTGCTCCTTGTGCAAACCTTAAATCTCTTTTTTCATCTCTCAGACAATAAGCATAAGAACTGACCCCTAGATTACCAATAGAAGCTCTATCTGTATTGTACTTCAACCAACCTTCTTCTGGAAATTGCCGCTCAACCTTTGTTAGCTTAACTGTTGACCTCTTTTTCTTTTATTACTGATGTATTTTTTGCCACATCGATGGAAAAACTTGTCTAGGGTTCCTCACCTTGAGCAATAAACCAATATTTCTATTGATATTGAATATTTCTTTATGAGTTGACAAAGTTTTCCCATCATGTTTAGCACTGTTTCTTCTTCTCCACAACTACCATAAAATCATACTGGGAATTGACTGATAGTATGCTTTAGTTTCTCCCTAATTTCAAGTATTCCACCAGTAGTTACTAAGCTCTCTTAGGCTATATCCCTGCATAATGATACCTGCACAAGAAAAAAAATAGGACCAAGTCCTGTTAGCAGTGCCTGATTTCAGAAACACATATAAAGTGGTTTCTTGATCAGGCATTAGACAACACCAGCATCTAGTTGGCCCTTCAACTGTCCATCTTCTTAAATTATCAACAAAAGGCACTTTACTTTTCCAAAAATTTCCACATTAAGAATGCCATTTTAAAAGGTAAACCTTTCACCCAAATATTTTTATAAACTACATTCTTTTCCTCCCTTTACCTAGTATAATTTCAAGCTGATTTGACGTGACATTCCAATCAAGCATCCATATTGGACTGTATTCTCTCTCTCTACTATCTAGAATTCTGATGGACTCCATGACGTTTTCTGCAACTTTTTGTGGAAATAACTGATACACCAATTGTGAATTCCATCCTCCATTATGAATCAAATCCTTCACTTGTTGATATTGAATGTCACATTCCCTTGAATTCTGCACAAGTGTATACAAATCTCCTTCCTTTGTCCAATTATCAAACCAAAGATTTAAATTTCCTTTCCTTATCTTTCATAAAATTTAATGCTCTACCAGATCCCTTGCCCATAACATCTTTTTTCATACCTGAGATCCACCACCAATTTTCCACACTATCTCATTCGGGTGCTTATTTCAGCAATACTTATTCTTCATATATCTACTCCAAATAGTCATTAGTTCTAAAATTCCACCATAGTTTGCAGAATAAGGCCATTGAGACATCTTTGATGTTACTGAACCCCAGACCTCCTTCTTCCTCAGGTAACCAAAGTTTACTCCATTTAACCCAGTGTCTGCTCTTTCCCCTTATATGAATACTCCAAGAGAATTGAGCCAACATTCTTTGAATTGTATTGAGTATATTTAAAAGGGGACTCATGACAGTCAAACAGTGTATTGGGATACTCTGTAGGACATGTTTGATCAGAATAGCTCTTCCCCCATAAGATAGAAGCTTCCCTTTCCAGCCTTGCAATTTTTCACTAATTCTGCTCATCATAGCTTGATAATAATCCTTATTCTTTCTTATATGGAATATTGGGCAACCAAGATAAGTGAAAGGTAAATCCTTTCACATATTCCAGTAACCACTTCAGCCAATACCACAACACCTTGAGAAACTCCCTTATGTAAATACAAGGAGCTTTTCTCCTTATTAACATTCTGACCTGATACTCTTTCATACTTTTATAGTATAGTGGTCACTTTCTACATTATTTGTAGATCAACTTTGTATACAATTATCACGTCATCAGCAAAGGCAAAGTGATTTACCTTAAGACTTCCTCTTGGCATTCCAAATAGTTTAAAATCTTTGGAAGCCATTAAAAACTTTAGAGCTCTTGACATCAGTCCTTCTGTAATAATAAATAGATTAGGAGACAGTGGATCTCCTTGTTTCAAACCTCTAAAGGATTTGAAAAAACCAGTAGGCTATCCATTTAACAGAATACAATACTAGTTGTTTCCAACTAATCTAAATACCATATCAATCATGAACTCACTAAATCCCACCTTCCGCAATACTTTAGTAAGAAATAGCCAATCAACTCTATCATAAGCTTTCATCATGTCTAGCTTCATTACCAGATTAGGACTCCTGCTCATTTTCCTAATATCTGTGATAATTTCCTAAACCATTAATATGTTCTCAGCAATGCTTCTTCCCTGAACAAATCCTAGTTGCTCCTCTAAAATAATAAAAGGCAGAACCCTTTTAATTCTCTCATGAATAGTTCTGGAAAATATTTTGTTTATAAAATTACTCAAAGATATTGGTCTCGTATCCAAAAATGTGTTAACCACTAGCTTCTTGGGTAAGAATACCAAGTTTGTATGAGTCACAAACTTTGGTAATTCAACCTCACAAAAGAAATCTATAATCATAGTATGGATATCTTGACCAACAATCTCCTAAGTATCCTAAATAATACTCCTGTCGTACCATCAGGCCCTCTTGCATTATTCCTATTCAGTCCTATGACATTCTCCTTAACGTCTTGGGTCTCTGGAAACTTATCCATGGTTTCACTATTCAGTAGTCACAACAGTAGGTAGGTCATTTAACATTTTAAAGTCAACTATCTCTTCCCCTTTAGAAAATTATTTCTTAAAGAAGCTAATAGCTTCTTCAGCAATGTCTTTTTGATTTTCCATCCACTCTTTCTCATCAATCTGAATTCTTGTTATTTTTAGTCTACTTCTTCTTCCTTTCATAATAGCATAAAAAACTTGGTGTTTCTTTCCCTATCTTTAAACTATTCCAACCCGGCCTTCTGCCTTCAGAAATCCTCTTCTTTCTTTAATTGTAAGTTTAATTTTGTCTGTTCTTTAAACAATATCTATCTATTATTGCCTAATAGAATTTCCTCAAACCATTTCTCTCTGACTCTAATAATCTACTCCAATGTTGTAATTTCTTGGAAGATATTACCAAAATATTCCTTACTCCATTTTGTCAAAGCAACTTTCACCCTTGTAACTTGTGATGAAACATAATAAAAGGATTACCCATTACTTTAGTTTCTTAATTTTCCTTAATTACCTCATAACATGCTTTCTCTTCCATCCAAATATTCAAAAACCTTAATGGTTTATGATTAGTTTCCTCCACTGTGCTGAAATAAATCTTTAAATGAGTGTGATCAGAACCACTTCTAAACAGATGCTCCACTTCAAGGATTGGAAAAAGATCCTGTAGTTTATCATTATCAATCACTCTATCCAATCTTCTGAATATAAACTTTTCATATGTCTTTCTATTCCACCAGGTATATTTACAACCTTTGAAACCTGGATCCTCCATTCCACATAGATTAATACAATGCTTGAAGTCTTCTGTCTCAACCACTATGACTGGTAATCCACCTAATTTCTCCTTTTCACTTACAATTACATTGAAATCTCCCCCTATCATCCAAGGTTCGTGCAATGTCTGAGCCATTTCTATAAGTGAATCCCATAAACAGAACCTCTCCTATTAAGTGTATTTAGCATATACTAGAGTAACCTCAACTGTAATGCCTATTTCCTGACTGACCAATTGAATGGTCAGTTGTTTCTCTTCGTCTTTTATTATAACATAGTGAATAAAATCTTTAGTGAAAACCCATATTTTTCCAGAGTAGTTTGCAATTGCATTCTTCATGCTTAATTTCCTTCTGTATTCATCAATAGTGTTATTTTCTTGGAACGGCTCTATTAAGCCTATGAATAAGAAGTGGTACTTTTTTTTGTAGAGTAATAAGTCTAGTAAATACTTTTTGAGTATTTACTGATCTGATATTCCAGATTAGAGCATTCATTTATACTTATTTTTAACTGAATTCCTTATCTACATTGAGGAGTTTTTCCTTTGTCTTTCTTCTTCTCTATCTACCTTAGAGATAAATTACCTTCTACTCCCATCTTCTCAATGGGTTTGGTCAAGTATCCTTCATCTAAGTTTATAGTTTCTATATTACTGTACTCTGTCTGATACTTCACCTGGATTGCTAAAGGTAATATGTTTTCAAATACCTTAGTTGCTTCTTCAGGATTTTAATGATGTACTATCGCCAACTGTGTCATTTCATCCCATTCTACTCTTGCTTCCATTCCATCTAAATGTTTTATATCTATTATGTTTTCATTCTACACTTGATTCATTGGCACTATAGTGTTTACTTGTTGACTAAATTCTCTTCTTTCCTTTTTATCTGATGCTTGATTCTTTCTTTTCTCCATGTTTGCATGTTTCCCCCTATCTCTTTGTTTGAATCAATTCTTACAAAACTATTAGTTACTCAGTCTTTAGTACTTTCTATGGGTATCTACTGCTGAACTGGAATCTTATCTTTCTCATGCTCCTTGTCATATTCTTAATTCTCTTTACTTGTTAAATCTTTAAACATATTAGACACTGGAACTTCTTTCTATACTTCGGCTTACACTTTCCCTACTATATGGCCATATTTATCTTTCTTATATCTACTTCTTTTGGTAAGCCATTGTTGTTTGTAAGTATTTCCCCTTTCTGTATATTATCTTGTCCTTGTTGGTCATTGCCTCATTCTATTTGTTGCCTCACTTGTCTCCTCTGCTCCAACCTTTTTTTCTGCATGTAACTATGGATGTTTATTCCAACATATGTTATCATCATATCCCTATAGACTGCATTCCTTACAGTATTTTGGCATGCAATCATACTGTATTTGAATCTATTTTGAATTGTAACCCCTTTATCATCTTTCTCATCAATTATTACTCTTTGAGGCAATTCTACTATCATATCAAGTTCCACCTTTACACGTGCACAACTTGTCCTTGTCTGATTCTTTGTTGCTAAATAAACCATTAATCTTACTGAAGATATTGAGAAAATTGCCTCCTTTGCAAAGAAATTAGGTGGCAAATCAGGTAATGAAATCCATGCAACTCCAATTATTGTTTCCACATCCAGCTCAAACCAAGGATCCCACTTAAGGGTACGTATCTTCTAAAACCTATCCTTAGCTTTTATGTAATATGCAGACGTTGATAATATCTTTACATAGTCCTTCAATATTTCCAATATAATAAGAACATGTCTTGAATCCAATACTCTTATATTACAATCTCCTTTAATTCCATATTGATTAGGAATTGATTTTTGCAACTACATGATATCCGATTTTCCATAGTAGAATTTGCTAATAATTTCAAATTGTAAAATCACCTATATTATTAGACTTCTTATTTCTGATAACTTCCAGGTTATACTCGGTACTCCTTCAACTAATAATATTGGTTTCGATGGTACCTTAAGCTCTTTATCATAGCTATTCTTGGGCTTCAAAATATTTACATACGATTGTTTATCCCCTGCCTCTGTATTCGAACTACTCCCCTTTTCAATAATACTCAACTGTTTAGGGTTTTCCAGTGGGATTACCCTACCGGAAGAGGTGGCCATAGTGGTCAGCTAGAGAGAAAATTTTAAGGTTTAGGATTTTTGTTTCTTTTGCTGCAAATATGCACTTTTTTAAGAATTGCTCTATTCTACATAATATTTTTGCGAGTGTTAACATAAATATTGGCTAGCTTACTGGTGATTTATAGTAGGCGCCATCATGACCTAAGAAATTAGATTATGACATTATGGGTGAGACTAGGTTGTTGGGTCCTGACTTGGTTCACCAAGCCCTGGAAAAGGCGAAGGTAATTGGTGGAAGACTTAAGACTGCTCAAAGTTTCCAAAAGTCTTATCTGAATGTGAGATGAAGAGAGTTGAAATTTGAGGTAAGTAATTCGGTATTCTTGAAGGTCTCTCCTATGAAGGGAGTCATGAGATTTGGAAAGAAGGGGAAACTCAGTTCCTGTTATATTGGCCCATACCAAATTGTATGGAGAATTGGGAATGTTGCTTATGAGTTAGAGTTACCTGAGAGTTTGGCTTTGACTCATTATATTTTCTATGTGTCCATGCTTAACAAGTGTATGGCTAACCCTTTTTTGATAGAACCTATAGAGGATGTTGGTGTTGTGGATTCGTTATTTTATAAGAAAGTCCCATTGAGATATTGGATAGGTAAGTTCGTAGTTTGAGGACAAAGGATAGAGTTTCAGTGAAGGTTCTTTGGGGGAACCAAAAGGTAGACGAAACTATATAAGAGGCTGAAGAAGATATGAAAGCCAAGTACCCTTTCTTGTTCCACGTGTTGGATGAAAGTGCTCAAGGTATGAGTTTCATTTCCCTCACGACGCATTTCGAATTTGTCATTTGATTCTAGTGCATTCTTGTTATTCTCGTGCAAATAGTGTCCTAACATCTCATTCGGGGACGAATGATCTTAAGGGGAGAATAATGTAAGATCCTGTAAAATTTAGATTATTTTATTTTTTACCGTCCCGTGTGTCTAGTGTTAACTTTTGACTTGTATTATGATAAAGGAAATTAAATGGGTGTTTTGGGAAAGTTCCAAAATTTTTTAAAGAGGTTCGTGGTCATTTTGGGACCCTAGGTAGTAAGCCTCCACAATAGTGGCATGCCATGCCACTTACCTTCCACGATAATAGCATGGCACGGAGGCTAATCTCCGCGATAGCGGCATGCCACGTTGTTATTTATTTTTCATTCAGTTTTTGTCTTTTTTCACTTGGGGTGAGGAGCTTTTGGTTATTTTAAACACTAGATGACCCCCTATTTCTCAAGTTTTAAAGATCAAAACACTACTATTCTCATCTTTAACACCCAAACCAAGAAAGCTTAAGGTTTTTGCTAGAAATCACTACTTCGGGATCCAAACTCTGAATTCTCTTCAAATTCTTTTGTATTTAAGACATGTTTCTCTTTTCCTGACTTAAATTTTACATTGTGGCATCAATTTATTAAACATTCATTGAATTATGTTAATGGGTTTGAAATTGGGTTGAGAGTTTTTGGTTGTTATTCCTTGAACTACTTATTTTATATTTTAAATGGATTATTCATGCCTTAATTGATGATTTTGGGATTGAATTGGTGCATTGTGACTATTGTTGAAATAGGTGACATGGATTTCCCGAAACTGATGAAATTTTGGCTTGATAATGGCATTAACGTCAACCCACATTGTAAATTTGATTTTGGATATGGATATTTGTATAATTTAACTTGTCTTTTGAAAATATTGCATTGCATTAAAGAATAAATGGAATACGATGATTTTGAAATGCCCTTGGTGGCCTTTCTTTTTTATTTTAAATGAAACTTAGGAGTCTAATGGTTATATGTATTTGTTTGGCATAAATGGAATAGTTTACAAGCATATTGGTATGACGATACCATGTTGGTAAATGCCTTAATAAATAATTCTTAGGTTAATTGTTGGTTTATGTGTAAACTATTTTAAATTAGGCTTAAAGGAAATTGTGTAATTCATCCTGCAGGTGTTGTCCCAGGGAAAGTAACAGTGGAAACAATGTTTGCCTTCATTGGGGGTCTATATGGCTATGTATCTTGATACACATTATATTTTGAATGGCTATCTCCTTGGTGTATTTAGCCTATCCTCGGTTCTCTTGGTACGTGTGGCTAATAAGCATTGGGGCTTTTACGACAGGGGGAGTCGGACCCATATAGCCCGTGGGTGCCTTTAGGACTGAGCAAGCTACATAGTTCAGGCTAATGGTTTAAAATATAATGTAATTGGACCTTTGTCCCTATTCCGACATCCTATATATGTATGTATAAATGTTGTGCATGAGGTTTTGATTGGATTTTTCTAAGTCCACTATTTTATCCATTTTCCTCGAGATATATGCCAGTGCTCGCCCACTGACTATCCCTGGATGCTGCATCATTTCATGATATAGGTTCGATGGATTTTTTGTTGCTCCTATGCAGCGTTAGATGATTGAGAACGTCTGTTGGTATAATATGAAGTGGAGCGCCTCCATCTTTCGGAAGACCTAGCCATTTCATTAGTTTATTTATTGTGTTTGTACTTTTGGACTCTTTTGTCATAGTTGAGGGCATGTCCCGACTTAGTTAGTATTCCTAGTTTAGAGACTTTCATGGAGAGGATTGGGATGTCATTGATGTTTTATTTTGACTCTTTATATTTTATTTTGGAATTACTTATCTATCATTGGTGTGATTGGCTTCCGCTGTTTATATTTAAATGCTCTTGAGGTGGAACTAAGGCGGTCATCTCTGGCCCATGGTGGACTTGATATTACCCGTCATAGCCAGTTCCAGGTTCGAATAATGACAAAAACTTAGATAAAATTGTCTATTTCTATTTTTTTTCCATCTATTAATTAAGGTTGATCCAATTAATAATTCAGATGTATGTTTCATTAGCCATATTGTCTATTATTTATGGGATACATTGCAGTGGAAGAAAGAAGACATTTTATATTGAACTTCATAGTAGCAGGCGGAGACACAATAATAACTTGTTAAAAAAGTTTCATACTATATGATGACATACTAAAAGGCAGATATAGTTTTCTGTTTCTTCTGTTTTTTTCCTTCTATTAATTAAGGTTGATCCAATGAATAATTCATACGCGTGTTTTATGTGCTATATTCTCTTATGTTTCTGGGATACATACAAATTGGTAAAAATATCTCATACTATATGATTAGATACTATCATTATTGAGAATGTTATTTAGATATCATAATCATTTGTCAGTTGCAATGGAAGAAAAAAAATAGTTTGACAATTTTTGCAAATAACTAGTATAGATCCAAAGTATTTCCGTGATATAATATTTAATTTCATAATAGCAGATGGTGATACTATAGAAACTTGTTAAAAAGGTTTCATTCTATATGTAATACGATTAGATACTATCATCATTGAGGGATAAGGGGTAGATACAATTCTCTATTTCTACTTTTTTTCATCTATTAATTAATCTATTAGTTGAGGTTGGTCCAATTAATAATTCGGACGCATGTTTCATTAGCTATATTCTATGTTGTTCCATCTCGTCTTTATCTCAGAGAATTAAGGACAATTTCGTAGGCATCAAAGGTATTTTCAATGGTACATTTTGGGTTTTGTTAGAATAAACTTCTTATTCAACGTTACATCTCTTGAAGATTACCTATATGCAGATGATAATTGGTGCAATAGAGAAGCATATATGAGAAATTATAAAACATGTAAGGTACGAAAGAACAATGTTACCTCCCCGTCAACTAATATCACCATTTTTCAAGAACTATCTCCATTCTTAAACGGCTTCGTTGGCCTACTTCCGGTGACCAAGACTTCGATCATCCAGATACAATCCTTTGACTTCAAGGTGTTGATGCCCATAACTTTGGTGATAGCATCCATTGTAATAATCTTTCCGAAAATAAAAGATAGAACATTAAGAATGTAAATGTAAATTTCTGAGATTAGAAGAATTATACCAAAATATGTAAATCTTGTTGGTAGGTGCATAGATAAAGAAGCTTAATTATGAGCTATAAGAATTATAATATATTTTACTATCAGGACATATAGAATGATAAGGACGTATAATTTCATATTAGAGGTAAATTTATGAGATGAGAAGAATAACCTGAATATGTGAATCTTGTTGGTAGGTGGGTAGATAAAGAAGGTTAGTTCTGAGCAATAAAAACTATAATATGTTCAACTAACAGGACACATTAAGGTAATAACGGAATCGATGAAAAGTGAAATAATCTAATGTACACCTCAATCTAAGTAGGCTAATATACACTTTAAGCTAAATTAAATTAAGTAATTTAAGCTGGTATAGCAAGTAATATATTGTGTTATATAGGATAGAATGTAAAAATAACGACAAAAACTTAAAAATAAAATTGTTGAAACTATATTGAGATAAAAAAACGATGAACAATGGTAAACCAACTATGAACAATGGAAAACCACAACCGTTTATAACGATTAACAATTAAAAAAAACACAAGTGTTTATACAGAATGACAGAGTGTACAAACTAAACAGGAGACCAAATAGAAAAAACAAATCAAGTAGAACACAAATTTGGAAAAGACCAAATAAAACACAAATTTGGGGAAGGAAAAAATTGGGTGTTTTTTGGTGAAACCAAGTAGGAAAAAAAATAGGTTTTTTTTTGTTGTTGAAAGAAATCGAGTAGGAAACAAAAAAATGGGTGTTTTTTTTTTTTTGTGAAACAAATTAAGTAGGACACAAATTTGGAAAGAATTTAATGGCAGGAAAATTTTAATATATTTATTTTGAAAAAATTAATAGTAGAAAATAGGGTAAAAGATGATTTTGTCTAAAGCGGACTCTTTTAATGTCACTTTCTAAGAGACTTCATACTCTTAATATATTATAGATTATAGATATAGATATAGATTATACATAGATTATTGATTATAAATATAACTTATAGAGATAGATTATATATTATAGATTATAGATATATAGATATATATATAGATTATAGATTATAGATTATAGATATAGAGTCTTATTATAGATTATAGAGATAGATTGTTCTATCTCTAGTAGATTATAATCTATAGTAGATTATAATTTTGATTATAATCTATAGATTATAGATAATCTATAATCTATAATAACGTTGATAATTTTGGTAATCCCAACTCTCTTAAATTTTAGAAATTTTTAGTTTTCATATTATTTATTTATTACCAGTTATAACATTTACATTGTTCATATTCGAATATAATATAATTTAATGAAGTAACTGAGGTATCAAGGGTAATTTTCATAGATAGTCACTCATGTTTTGACAACTGCCTATCAATATCACTTTTGTTTCTTTTAGGATAAGAATATCATCCAACTATCTCTATTTTCCTCAAAAAATACTTAACTCTTTAAAAAAATTCTTCTCTCCTACTTGGCATGCCATATTGTTAAAATCGTATTTTCTTAATGATAAACCTGTTTAATTCTTCAAATTCATATATTCAAACCCATGTCTTATACACTACAAGAAAAATCTAAATTACATAAAAAAAAATTATGGAAAATTTGCAAAGGAATTTACTGGTAACCTAATTCTCTACAAGTTTTGCAACCAAACTAATTCGATGAAAAACCTAAAAAATTTTCTATCAAACTAAATTTGAAGGAGAAAATCTAAGTTTTTTTTTGTCAAACAAAATTTTATCAAAAAATCTTACAAATAATTATCACCTAAAAATTTTAATTCACATGTAGATCACCTGCAAAATTTTAAGCAAGATCTTTTGGATAAAAAAATGAATAAAAATGAATTCGTCTTGTGGATTTTCCCCAAGTAAATTAATAAAAGAATTAAATAAATCCGCAAATTTAACAGAGGAAAAAAACTTTAGAAAAAAAATTATTAATTTATATTTAGTTTTTCCATATTAATTTTTATTTCTATTATACTATATTTTTGTAACGGCTTAAAAATTTGATGAAATATATGAAATTTGTGATTTTATATGATTTGACTATGTTATCCCTCTTTGTAGTTGTATTATGGTATTTCTGGGGTGTGGGAGTAATTTACATATTTTTTGATGCATTTTGGTATCATTTTTGTGATATTGTGATTTTTGATAGCTTCGAGAGTCTTATTTTAACTTATGAGGATATATTTTGATCTGTGTGATGGAAGGCAGCACGGACTGCTCCATCAGCTTTGGAATATTGCTTTTAGGTTAGGTAGACCTTTGGTTCGGGTGTCAGTGCACCCGAGCTCATTTTGACCTATTAGTCAGAAAGTTGAAAAATTAAAAATATGGGTGTGGGACCCACATTTGATTGAAAAAATATCAAATGAAAAATCCGACTTCTCCAGCAGATCCAGAATATCAATTTTAGGGTGTTAGCATATTTGGTATGATTTTATGGCTTTTAAATTTCATTTCGACCCTCGGTTTGGAAAATTGTGATTTTAGGTTTCGGGAGTAAACTTTGTGAAAACAATATTTTTTTCAAAAATCTAACATCATCAACGCATCTATAACGTCTAATTTAGTATGGTTGCATTGTTTGTTTGTGTATATCAGGCTGCGAACGAATTTCGGACATCACATCAGAGTCCGGTTCAACTTAAGGAAAAAATTTGTACTAAATGTTGCAGAAAATCTGCAATAAATACAACTTTTTCACTATTTTTGGCCCATTTTATTCATTTTCATCTTGCCTCTTGAGGGTTATACCCTAAAATAGTGTGGAAGCGTAAAAATAAAGTTTGTGGGAGCTTGAGAAGTTAGATTAACATCTATTTCTTGATTTTATTAAGGATTTAAGGTAAGAATTCACCATTTTCTTAGTAATTTCTAATTAATTTTTCAAACCCCCAAAAAATCTTAGGGCTTGACTTTAAACCTCAATTTCAATTCTTTTCACTTGAATAATATTTTTATCTTATAATTACTAGTTTTTCATCAATTTACCCTTCAAAACAACTTCGATTCTTGATTTTAACTCAAATTTAAAGGATTTTACTCGGTCAGGCTCAAAAATAATTTTTCTTCGATTTGAACCTTGATTTTTACTCGATTTGACTTGGCTTTTCAGTTGTAGATTCCTAAAAATATGAAAAATATGATCTTGAGGTAAATTTTTAATTTTCTCCTTTTTTCAGAAATCCATTTCGGGAGGTCCGTTTTGACCTCAAACCAAAAGTAGTCAATATGGGTATCATTGGTTTTGTTTTGACATGTAGATTCCACATTTGATGTCTTAGTGGAGTTTATGATTATTCGTGAAAAGTAAAGTGCGGGTTCAAGTATAGAAGACCGGTTTTGACTTTTGAGGTAGGTTATGGCTTAACTCTTTCAAACTAGGTTGGGTAGTAAATAATGATACAAAATGCATTTTAAGGGTGGGAACTAATCATGAAAAATGGATATTTATGTGTTGTACCCGTGTGGGGACCTATATGTGATGTAATTATTGAAATTGAGTTATTATGTGATATGTGTGATCGTGTGGGGTCCTATTTGGTATTAATAGCCTTAAATACATGTAAATAATTATATTGTATTTTTAAGATGCTTAATATGGTACCATTGGTGTATTGTGATTATATTCATACTTTCTTTGGCATATGAGGCATGTGGATATTCGTGGATGAAACTGAAATAATGAGTGAATATTGTCTCACATGGTTGTGGAAATATATCATTGTGGTTGCTTGTGAAAACACTCATCGTGATTGATTGTGAGCATTACATCCTTATATCATACTCATTTATGAAACATTGGTACTACCGTGACAACATCTGAGAAACACAAGCAGCACCTTTTTAAAACCCTTCCTGAGGGATGTACCAGGGAGGAGATACTCTAATACCTTATAAAACCCTTTCCGAGGGATGTGCCAAAAAGGGGATATTAGATATGTGGATTGTATACGGGTTGACGAACCTCCCATGGGTCCTTCATTGGGAGCCTTGCCTTCGTAGGTGTATATGGGAATTTTGCGATGATCCTGGAGGTTGTACGATGACCTCGTGCATCATCATCATCATCATTATCATATACTTTGCACTTACATTATTGTGTTATGTTGTGTTGTATTACCATATTGACTTGCCATCTATGTATTTATCGTATCTTCTTTTACTTGTATTTGATGATCTTGTATATGCATGTTCCCCCTTATTTTTTTTATATGTTATATAATACGTACTTTAGTTCTATCTTGGTGTGATATTGCAATATATGTGAGATATATTAGAATTTTTAGTGCAAGCGGTGTAGGCTATCGTTATGGAATATTTTTTTATTCCAGGTGACGTGCCCTTAGTGTATATTTTGTATGCTTTATTTACTACATTTCTTGGTCAGCCTATGATACCTACTGAGTTCAAGTGGACCATAATCATGCCTACTGCACCCTTTCAGTGCAGGTCCTAGATTGAGTGCGCCTCAACTTGATTGAATCGAGCGATCATTGGAGTTTTCAAGGAAGCGGTTGGGCATTCATGCGTCCAAAGTTCCCCTCTATCATTC
Organism: Capsicum annuum; assembly: GCF_002878395.1. Taxonomy (NCBI): domain Eukaryota; kingdom Viridiplantae; phylum Streptophyta; class Magnoliopsida; order Solanales; family Solanaceae; genus Capsicum; species Capsicum annuum. The sequence continues at coordinate 60,535,160 of NC_061116.1, read as the reverse complement.
TATAGTAGTTATGTCTCTATTAGTATTTAGAGATAGATATTATTCCTTTGTTGTTATTTTTTTGATGTAATTGACTCTTGGATTGTATAGTAGTAGCCTTTATAGAGAGATTTGTTCTTTTCAATTTGAGAAATCATATGTGGGACGTGTTTGATCATTTGGATATGGGCTCCATGATAGTTGATAAGTATGAGGCACGCTTTCATACTCTGTCCAGGTATTTCTACGATAGTATTTCCACCAATTTTGAGAAGATTCTGAAGTTTGTGAAGGGTTTGGATGTCTCCCTTTAGTTGGGTACGTCTCAGATGGTTGTGCTTGGGGCTCCTCTTTAGGGTATTGTGGATCATGCTAAGATGACAGTGGGTATTATTAGTTCTTCCCCATGTCATGTCTAATCACCTTCCTCCAGTATTTCTTTGACCTACCTCTATTACTCCTGAAGCCACCAACGCTAGCCTCTCACACCTATGAACTAGACATCCACGCCCCTCCTCATCATATGTCCAAACTATCTCAACCTTCTTTCCCCTATTTTGTCCTCCACCAAAGCCACTCCTACCTTCTCCCAAATAATCTCATTCCTAACTCTGCAGAGCTAGCAGCAATGTGTGTTTTAGATATGGCAATTCAGAATATAGGATCAGAGATTGTCCTTAGTCAGGTTCTCAGGGTTAGTATAATCGTCCCCCAGATCAGTGCAATCGCCCAATTCAGTAGGGTGCCGCTTCTAGTGCCACCAGTGGGAAATGCCCAAATAGACTCTATGCACTTTAGTCCCAATAGGATCAAGAAAGTTCTCCTGATATGGTCACTGGTACGTTACAAGTTTATTATTTACATACTTATGCTTTGATAGATCCAGGAGCTTTTTTGTCTTTTGTAATTCCTTGTATAGCTGTTGACTTCAGAGTCAGTCTTAAAATCCTAGAATATCCTTTCTCAATCTCTACCCCAATGGGTAAATCTATTATATCCCAATAGGTATACAGAAACTGTCCGGGTATAGTATTACAGAAAGTCACTTCAGCAAACTTACTAGAATTAAAAATAATAGATTTTGATGTCATTCTCATCATGGATTGGATTTATTCATGCTATACTATAGTTGACTGCAGAAACAGAATTGTCCACTTTCAATTTCCAAATGAACCTATCCTTGAATGGAGGGGTAGTAGTTCAGCACTTAGGGGTCAGCTTATTTCTTACCTTAGGGCAAGAAGAATGATATCTAAGGGATGTGTGTATCATCTCATTCTAGTTCAAGACTCTAGTTCAGAGACACCTAATCTCGAGTTAGCATCAGTAGCATATGAATTTCCTGATATATTTCCCAAAAATCTTTCTAGGGTTCCTCCCGCAAGGGAATTAACTTTGAAATCAACCTTCTTCCAGATACTCAACCCATATCCATTCTGCCATATAGAATGGCACCTGTAGAACTCAAATATTTAAATGAACAATTGAAAGATCTCCTAGATAAGGGGTTCATCAGACCCAGTATTTCCCCGTACGACGCACCAGTTCTATTCGTGCATAAGAAAGATAATTATCTCAGGATGTGTATAGACTACCGTAAGTTAAATAAAGTTACAACCAAGAACAAGTATCCACTTTCCAGAATCGATGACTTATTTGACCAACTTCAGTTACTTCTCTAAGATAGACCTCAGATCAGGCTATCATCAGCTCAGGGTCAGAGAATGTGACATTTTAAAAATAGATTTTAGAACTTGGTATGGCCACTTTGAATTCTTAGTCATGTCATTTGGTCTTAAGAATGCTTCAGTAACCTTTACATACTTGATAAGCCACGTGTTCAAGTAGTACTTGGACATGTTCGTCATAGTCTTCATTGATGATATTCTTGTCTACTCCCGAGGTGAACATGAACATCATACCATCTCAGATTAGTGTTATAGACCCTCAAAGCCCATCATTTATTCTCCAAATTAAGTGTGAGTTTTGGCTAAGGTCACTGGCTTTTCTTGTCTATATAGTTTTCGATGATGATATTAGAGTGGATCCTCAAAAGACCAAATCAGTGAGAAACCAGCCAAGACCCATCTCTCCATTAACTATCAAGAGTTTTTTGGGTTTGGTTGGCTATTATCGATGGTTTGTTGAGATATTCTCATCTATTGCATCCCCCATTTCCAGATTGATTTAGAATAAAGTCAAATTCCATTGGTCAGATTCTTGAAAGAAGAGTTTTCAGGAGTTAAAAACTCAACTCACTGCAGCTCTAATTTTGACTTTACCAAATGGTTTAGAAGGGTTTGTAATATATTGTAATGCTTTTAGAGTTGGTTTGGGGTATGTTTTGATGCAGAGAGGTAAGGTTATAGCCTATGTCTCTAGACAACTTAAGCCCCATGAAAATAATTACCCCACTTATGATCTTGAGTTAGAAGCTGAGGTGTTTGCCTTAAAGATTTGGATGCATTATTTCTATGGGGTATATGTTGATGTGTTCATAGACCACAAGAGCCCTCGGTATGTGTTCTCTCAGAAAAATGTGAACCTACGTCAGAGAAAGTGGTTAGAGTTGTTAAAAGACTATGACATAAGCATTCTATATCAACTGGGAAAGGACAATGTAGTGGATGATGCTCTCAGTAAGATGTCTATGAGTAGTATTACTCACGTGGAGGATAATAATAAGAAGTTAGTTTTGGAAGTTCATTAGCTTGCTCGACTAGGTGTCTGCTTAGTCAATTCAGTAAAGGGAAGTCTGTAGGTGCAGAATAGTTTAGAATCATCTTTAGTCTTTGAAGTGAAGGAAAATCCAGACAGAGATCCCAGTTTAGTCAAGTTGAAAGAGTCAGTCAGAGATTAGAAAGTAGAGGTTTTCTCCCAAGGGGAGATGGTGTGTTGCATTGCCAAAGTCGCCGATATGTGCTATATGTAGATGACTTAAGGACAAGAATTCTTTCAGAAGAACATGGTGCACGTTACTATATTCATCCAGGGGCTACTAAGATATACCACAATTTGTAAGAGATCTATTGGTAGAGTAGGATGAAGAGAAACATTGCAAAGTTAGTAGCTAAGTTCTCAACGTGTCAGCAGGTTAAGGTCGAGCATCAAAATCCTAGTGGAGCCATGCAAGAGTTTAGTATTCCCGCTTAGAAGTGGGAGGAGGTAAACATGGATTTTGTGATGGGTTTGCCTCGTACTTGTTGCCAGTATGATTCGATTTAGGTTATTATGGATAGGATGACCAATTTATCTCACTTCTTGCCAGTTCATACCTTTTATTAAGCCGAGGATTATGCCAAGATCTATGTTAGAGAGTTGTTCAGATTGCATGGAGTTCCATTGTCCATCATCTCAGACAAAGGTACACAGTTTACCTCTCATTTTTGGATATCTTTCCAAAAGGGTCTTGGTACCCAAGTTTACCTCAATACAGCCTTCCACCCTCAACCAAATGGTTAAGCAGAGAGGACCATTCATATTTGGAAGATATGTTATGAGTGTGTGCCATTGACTTTAAGGGTAGTTGGGATGACCACTTGCCCTTTATTGAGTTCGCATATAACAATAGTTATCATTCAAGTATCCAGATGGCTCTGTTTGAGGTGCTTTATAAGAGGAGATGTAGATCTCTCATTAGTTGGTTTGAAGTAGGTGAGGCCATAGTGGTAGGTCCTAACTTGGTATTTGATACCTTAGAAAAAGTTCAGTTGATCAGGAAAAGGCTTAAGACAGCTTAGAGCTGACAGAAATCGTATGCGGATATGCAAAAAAGGGATCTCAAGTTTTAGATTGGTTACTATGTGTATTTAAAAATCTCTCCTATGAAAGGGATGAAGAGGTATGGCAAGAAGGGGAAACTCAGTCCCTGAAATGTCGGTCTTTATCAAATCCTCAACTATTTTGGAAAGGTAGCTTATAAGCTTGAGTTACCTTTAGACTTATCTTTAGTACATCCAGTGTTTCATGTCTCTTTGCTATAGAAGTGCATAAGATACCTAGCAGTGGTAGTCCTTTTAGACGGTATAGATATTCAGAACAGTCTCTCTTATGAGGAGAACTCAGTCAAAATTCTTGACCATCAGGTTCGCAGACTGAGGAACAAAGAAGTTCTATTAGTCAAAGTTCTTTGGCGGAATCAGTCTATTAAGGGAGCTACTTGGGAAGCAGAAGCAGATATGCGGACCAAGTATCCTTAACTTTTCTCCGTAAACTCAGATTTAGCTCAAGGGAACAGTTTTCCTTGAATTTACTCAGTCCCATGTTCAGATTTCCTTTATGAGTTTGATATCAGTACAGTTGCATAGCATTCTTATATCATGCATACCTTCATGAAATAGCTCAGTCATGCATCATGCTTTCAGAATTCAGTTTCAATCATGCTTTAATTATACATGTTTAATATGAAAAACTCAGTATATCAGTAATTTCAGTCATGTAATCATGCCTTAGTTATGCATGTTCAGTGTGTAAACTCAGTCTATCAGTGTTCTCAGCTTAGTCATTCTCATTCGAGGATGAATGTTTCCAAGGGAGAGATATTGTAAGACCCTGCAAAATTCTAAGCTTAACTCAGTTCGTTAAAGCTTTAAAAGAGGACCTAGACTTAGAAACTCAGTCTATCAGTGTTCTCAGCTTAGTCATTCTCATTTGAGGATGAATGTTTCCAAGGGGGAGATATTGTAAGACCCTGCAAAATTCTAAGCTTAACTCAGTCCGTTAAAGCTTGAAAAGAGGCCTCAGACTTAGAAATTTCAGCTAAGTGTTTACAATTAAAAGTATTTTAGCCTTCGTAAGTTGGCGATCCTATTTCATGACCCTTATGACCTTAAAGAATTAATTTTTAGGTTTATTCATGATCAAGAATGTCAGTAGGCCACTTCGGGTGAGTTTTGAATTTTTTGGACCTCATTTGAACCATGTTCAGGTGACCAAAATAATGGGTCGACGCGATCTCGATGCTTCGTGTCGCCTATCACGTCGACAAATAATTTTCCCCCAGCTTTCAGTGCAATTTAGGTGAACCAACACAAACTCAATGTGGCACGTTAGTCATTGCATTGATTCCATCGATGTGGTGCATCAGTCTACGCATCACTAGGCACGCTTTCAGTCATTAAAATCCAGCTTTTAGAGGGGTATTTGGGTCATTTTCTCACCCTTATCAGCCTTAAAAATACAAAATTCAACCCTTAATAAGAAAAATACACTCACTTTCTCTCAAATTTTTTCAAGACACAAACCCTAACCCATTAGAGTCAAGATCAAGATTCAAGTAATTCACCATCAATCTTCACGGATTCAAGCACTAAGATATATTAGGTGTTCATTCAAGGGTTTTCTTCCACCCTTGGAGTTTATGAATCTCTTTTAAAACTTCAAGTTTATTGATTTCATGAATTTCATATTGGTTTTGATTTTATTCATGATTATGATGTTTATTGGCTTTCTAATCCTTGATTTATTACAAAATTTATGTAAATTTATTTGACTAGTATGTATTATTATGTGAATTCATGTTTAAGCCCTTGAATTTGTAGGTTGGGATCTGAAATCATGGTGACTACATGTTGTTTAGTATCATGTATATAGATTATGTTCCCCAAATGTTTAATAAATTGCTTATGTGAATTGAATGGGGAAATCATGACATGCTAATATATGTACAAGATTATATCTTACAAGTGTTTGATAAAATGTCTCTATGAATAAATTATGAACATTGTAATGCTTTTTAAGATCATGCTATGATTTACTTTTTATGTTCTTGAGTCCTGGGGGTATCTAATACCAGACAATCAATCTGTTTACCTAGAATTACAGTAGCTTCAGAATAGTCTCAGTTATGTCACGTATAGTAGCATTCCATCAATTAACAAAACACAATATATATTCAGTCAGCAAATAAAACTCAGAACACTAAATCAGTTATAGTACTCAGTGAACTCAGTCCAGTTCAGTCAGTTAACATGTTCAGTAATAGTTCAGTCTAACCTAGTGAAATTTAGAAATCAATTGAGTGTCTATTCAGTTAGGATTAGGATTCAGAACTGAGTGAACCCAAGGATGGGGACTCACCTGCCAGTAGAGGGTGTGATTCTTAGAAGCTGTTCTTGTGTTCCCGAACTACGTAGCCAACATAGTTTGAGACATTAAACTTCTATTTGAGGGCTGAGAAGGTATTCTACTTACCAGTTGAGGGTATCACCATTCTCATTCAGAGCACCTTCCAGATAAGGGTGACTCAGCACTTGTCTTTACCCATGGTACGGTATTGACATCCTTCCAACTGGGGTTACAGGTTGGAACCCAATTTATTCAGAGAAGGTTCATGTCAGTTAGATGATTACCACCCACAGTTTCAATCTCAGTCTCAGTATAGAACTCAGTTTAGTTCTACAAAATCTGGACTTTCAGACATAGTCACTCAGCTCAGTATGGAACTCAGGATAGTTCTACAGAATCAGGACTATCAGAAGCAATCCTCAGTTAGCAGGAAGGTAGTAATAGTAAAATCAGGTATCAATCTTTCAGTTATCAGAACTTAGTATTCAGTGTTACTATAATCTCAGACACAGTATATATTGATATGTGCAAGGTATTGCATAATCAGTGTTTCATCAATTTTAGTTATACATGTACTCTCATTAAGTTATATTCATGTTATTCAGTCAGTTGTTGTTCATGATTATGAACCCATGCATATCAGCCTACCTCACTTAGCATACCAGTATATTCAAAGTACTGACACATACTTTTCTTTTATGCTATGATGTCTTATATCATAGGCTTAGATGCACGGGCTCCTAATCGTACTTAGCAGTCCATCCTATTAGCAGCAGACTTAGTAGTGAGTCTTCATAGTTTGATGACAGTTGTTATTTTGGTATTTTAGTATGTTTTTAGTAGTTGGAGTTAGTTGGGGGTTTATCCCATCATCTCTACTTTTATACAGTTCAGTTAGAGGCTTATCAGACTAGATTATTTTAGATAGACGTTTTGATTTCAGTATTTCGTTATTTGTATTTGATGCTCAGATGTGAACCTTATGGCAATATCAGCCTATTTTCTTTATTTCTTTGTTATTATTTTTCAGATATTGCAGTAGGTACCAGTCATGGGTTAGCTTGTGGTCCTTTGAGATTATGAGCACTGTGTGACATCCGGGGTGTAGACTCGGGGCATTGCAGATGAGATTAGCCTTGTGTCCAAGGACTTTTCTCATTGTGTGTTTAGAGATACTCCTATTTCATCTATAAGAGGTAAGGGTTCTACCAGAAATGCGAGGGGCAGAGGTAGTGGAGCTCGTGGGGGTTACTATGGGGCCACTTAAGCAGTTGGTGGTTATGGTAAATGTTATTCTATACTTGCTAGACCTAATTTAGAGGCTTCTGATGTTGTGATTACAAGTATCATTCCTATTTTTTCTGTAATACCCCATATTTCTCAAGCTTAACTCTCAGTACATGAGTTACACAAAATTTTTGAAATACTCGGTGTTTTTTGTATAGAGCCTGCCATTGCATAGGAAAAATAATTAGCTTTCCAACAATATAAAATTTACCTAAGTCTGATAATCGAGTAAAAAGTTGTGGCTATTTTAAGTTTTAGTCGTTAAACACCGTTATTCATGCCAGTAGCGCATCGAGAGTATGTCAAATTGGTAATTGTCGGTTTCCAGTGAGGAGTCATGATATCAGCGTGTCATGCCACCAACTAATTTTCCAATTGTCAAAATCTAGTATTGATCCGCGATATTGGCGCTTCGCGCCAAGGACCCAATCCACAATTGTCAATTTCCAGTAAAGCAACGTGATTGTACTACGTTGGGCCAAGCTTCCAGGTCCCATCAAGTATTGCAATGCAATTCCACCGCATCGCGCCACCAGCCACATTCCCAGTTGTTATTTTCCAGTGGCTTAGCGCGATAGTGGCGCGTCGCGCCAGGTGCCCAAATCAGGAATTTTTCAGTAATGATTTTAAATCATCCCCAGGGGTAATTGGGTTTTTTTCATGACCCAAGTCAGCCTTTAACACATAAATTATCCCAAATTAACCTAGTTACATCATTATTATTCAATTTTCCCCAAATCAAAGGCATTCTCTCTCAAGTATACAAACCCTAACTTAGAGAATCAAGATCAAAACTTATGAATTTCTTCAAGCACCTTCAAGAATTAACTTTCCAAGGTATGTTAGGTGTTCATCTATGGGTCACATTCACCCATAGAGTCCAAGAATCCATTTTTAAAACTTCAAGAGTTATGATTTATGATTTTCATGCTTAGAATTAAATATTTTCGTGATTATGATAGTAATTGGGATCCAATGTATGCTTGATTATAAGTTTCCATGAAATTAGGATAGTTATGTGGTGAATTATATGAATTGCATGCTTAACCCTTGAATTTGAAGTTGAATGGTGTATTCATGATTACATGTGTTGACCATCATCATGTGAAATACACCATGCTCCATCATCATGTGAAATACACCATGCTCCCTAAGTGTTTGCTAAAATACCTATGTGGAGTAGATAGTGGAATTTTAACATGTCATTATGTGGTCCCAATCATGTACAAGCTTATTCCTTACAAGTATTTGATGAAATGCCTTCATGAATGAATTATGGACAAGTGTACATTGTTGTGTATCTCAAGATCATGTTATGCTTTATTTTTCATACTATCGAGTCCTGGGGATATTTAATACTCGATAATTTAGCTATTTACCTGGAGCTAGTGTCAGTTACAGAATAGTTTTAGTCCTGTCATAATCAGAACTACTCTCAGTAAGTTACAAAACTCAGTAGAACTCAGTCAGTTACAGAATTCAGAAAAATTTAGTAAACACAGTATCAGTTCAGTCTAGTTCAGTACACTCAGTTTAGTATCTTTCAGTTTGAAGCATGATTCAGCATCGAGTGAACTCAAGGATGGGAGCTCACCTATCAAAAGAGGGTGTGATCCTTAGGAGTAATCCTTGCATTCCAGAACTACGTAGCCAGCACAGGTTGAGACATCAAACCTGCCAGTTGAGAGTTGATAAGGTGTTTTAACCTGTCAGATAAGGGTTCCACCGTTCTCATTAGAGTACATGCCAGATAAAGGTAACTCTTCAGTATCTTTACCCATGGTCCGGTGCTGACACCCTCTCAACTGGGTCACAGGTTGGACCCCAACTCAGTTATCTTATTTGGGGCATGTCGGTCAGATGATTACCTCCCGTAGTCTCAGTTTCAGTCTTTAGAATAGAACTCAGTTTAGTTCTACAGAATCAGGACTATTAGATATAATCAACCAGTACCAATAACTTCAGATATCAGTTACTTAGTATCAGAACTTAGGACTTAGCTTCAAATAAGCGTAGTCATAGTATTTATTTATATGCACAGTAGCGCATACTCAGTATTTACAATAGTATCAGTTATCCATGTACTCTCATATTTAGTTACTCTATATCATGCAATCAGCTATTGTTCATTCATTTGAACCCTTGTATTTATCCTTACCCTATCTAGCATACCAGTACATTCCACGTATTGGCGCATACTCTTTCTTTGCGCTATAATGTCTCATATTATAGGTTCGGACGCTCAGGTTCCTGACCACGTATAGATAGATCTAGATTTAACCAACAGTATATTTAGCAGTGATTCCTCATCAATCGAGGATATTCTTTCATTTCATTATTAAAGTAGACTCAATATTTTAGTAGATGGAGTTAGTTGGGGGATTGTCCCATGAACTCCACTTTCAGACAATTTCAGATTAGAGGCTTTTCAGACTAGTTTTCAAATAGTGTTCAATTTTACATATGATTATTTCAGTTGATACGTTTTATCAGTATTTATAGATTTTGAACCTTATGGTGTTTTAGCCTATTTTTCCGTATTTACTATAGTATCATGTTTTAGTACTCACAGCAGATATCAACTATGGATTTGCTTTTGGTTTTTTGGGGTCGTAAGCACCGTATAGCATCTGGGGTACAGACTTGAGGCATTACAAACTTGGTATCAGAGCTTAATGTTTAACAGAGTCCTAGGAATTCTGAAAGCTGCATCTAGTAGAGTCTTATGCATGGATGTTTAGCGTGCCACACTTATGAACAGGAGACTATGAGATGTTTTAGGAAAAGTTTCCCTCCTTTAAGTATTCATGTCATGCGAGTGAGCATAATCTTAAGTTAAACTCTCAGTCTAATCCATTTCTTCCTTTTGTTTACAGAACATACCTCCCAAAAAGACTAACGAAAGGAGAACCAGAAATAAGTTGGCACCTCAGCCCTTTCAGGCAAATCCCCTAGAAAATCATGTCTACCATATAGATTTTAGAGTTGCATTCGCTACTCTAGCCAATTCTGTAATAGCTCAGAATGAACGGCCAACTGTTGTTCAGGCCAACCCAGGGGCCAACACTACTGCAGCCAGGATTTGGGACTTTACCCAAATAAATCCTCCCTTATTCTCAGGATCTAAGTTAGAAGAGGATCCACAAAAGTTTCTCGATTAGGTTTAAAAAGTCATAAATATCCTGGGAGTGACTTTTAGTGAGAGTGCTAAGCTAGCTACCTATCAGCTACAAGATATAGCTCATACATAGTTTATGCAGTGAAAAGTAGACAGGGGCACAGATGTAAACCCATAGAGTGGGAAGAGTTTGCTACTGCTTTACTAGAGAGATTTTTTCCCTTAGAGCTGAGAGAAGCCAAGGTGTTAGAGTTCATAAACCTCAGGCAAGGTAGTATGAGCATGAAAGATTATTCCCTCAAGTTTACTCAGTTAGATAGGTATGCTTCCCATATAGTAGAAGACAGTAGGCCTTGAATGAGCAAGTTCATATATAGGGTGTCAGATAGTATGGTTAAGGAGTGCAGAATAGCAATGTTGATTAAGGAGATGGACATATCCCATGCTCAGCAAATAGAAGAGGCTAATATCATAGAAAGAGGCAGAACAAGAGAGCTAGAACAGGTAACTTCAACCTTAATCAACCTAAGCCAGAGGGTGGTACCGTTCCCAGTTTTGCCCAAAATCATCAGTTCCAGCTTAATTCTCAGATAGTGCTCTAGTTCCTAAATTCAAAAATAGTAATAAAGATAGGGCACCAAGCTCTAAATCTCAGGGTAGTGTCAGCAGTGTTCGAATAAATCCTCTATGTTAGCAATATGGCAAGAACCATCAGGGTGTCTGCAGAGCTGGCAGTGATGTTTGATTTGAGTGTGGTAAACTAGGCCCCAGAGTCAGAGATTGTCCTCAATCAGGTTTTCAGGGTCAGTATAATCATCCTCCAGCTCAGTCCGGTAGCTCGAATCAGCAGGGTGCCACTTCTAATGCCACAGTGGGTAATGCCTAAATAGGCATTATGCACTTTAGTCCATACAAAATTAGGAAAATTCTCCTGATGTGGTCACTGGTACATTACATATCTTTCATTTCCATGTTTATGCCTTATTAGATCTAGGGGCTTCTTTATCTTTCATAACTTCTTATATAGTCGTTAACTTCGGAGTCAGTCCAGAAATTCTAGCAAAGCCTTTCTTAGTTTCTACCCCAGTAGGTAAATCTATCATAGCCCAATGGGTGTACAGGAACTGTCCGGTTATGATATCTCAAAAAGTTACTTTGGCAGTCCTTGTAGAGCTAGAGATGGAAGATTTTGATGTCATTCTTGGCATATGTTGGCTCCACTCATGCTATGTCTCAGTTGATTGTAGAAATAGAATAGTTCATTTCCAGTTTCCAAATGAACCAGTCCTTGAATGGAGGGGTAGACCACAATGCTTAAGGGTCAATTTATTTCATACCTTAGAGCGAGAAAAATGATATCTAAAGGATGTATCAACCACCTTGTGCGAGTCATAGACTCTAAAACCTTGTGCGAGTCATAGACTCTAACTCTTAAGTCAGTTCAAGTAGTAAATGAATTCTCAGATGTGTTTCTCGAAGATCTACCTGAGTTCCTCACAAAATGGAAATAAACTTCAGAATTGACCTTCTTTTAGATGCTCATCCCATAACTATTATGCCATACAGAATGGCTCCAGCAGAACTTAGATAGTTAAAAAAATAGTTAAAGGTTCTCCTAGTTAAGGGATTCATCAGACCCAGCATTTCCCCATAGGGTGCACCAGTTTTATTCGTGCGTAAGAAAGATGGTTCTCTCAGAATATGTATAGACTATCGTCAGTTAAACAAAGTCACAATCAAGAATAAATATCCACTTCCTAGAATTGATGACTTATTTGACCAACTTAAAGGTGCCAGTTACTTTTCAAAGATAGACCTCAGATCAGGCTATCATTACATTAGAGTCAGAGAATGTGACATTCCAAAAATAGATTTCAAAACCCAGTATGGTCACTTAGTGTTTCTAGTCATGTCCTTTGGTCTTACTAATTCCCCAGCAACTTTCATGGACTTAATTAATCATGTGTTCAAGTAGTACTTGGACATGTTCGTTATAGTCTTCATTGATGATATTCTTGTCTATTACCGTAGTGAGAATGATCATGCAGATCACCTTAGAATTGTACTTCAGACTCTCAAAACTCATCAATTGTTCGCCAAATTAAGTGCGTGCAAATTTTGAGTAAGGCCAATAGCATTTCTTGGTCATATTTTTTTGGTGATGGCATTAGAGTTTATCCTCAAAAGATTAAAGCAGTGAGAAACTATCCTAGACCCATCTCTCCATCAGATATCAGGAGTTTCTTAGGTTTAGCTAGCTGTTACCATTGGTTTTTTTAAGTGTTCTCTTCTATCGTATCCCCCATGTCCAGATTGACTCAGAAGAAAGTCTAGCTTCAGTGGTCAGATTCCTGCGAGAAGAGTTTTTAGAAGCTGAAGACTCGAATCACCTTAGCCCCAATTTTGACTCTACCAGATGATTTAGATGGTTTTGTTGTGTACTGTGATGCATCTAGAGTAGGTTTGGGTTGTGTCCTCATGCAGAAAGGTAAGGTCATATCCTATTTCTTCAAACAACGTAAGCCCCATGAGATGAATTATCCAACTTATGGTCTTGAGTTAGCAGCTGTAGTGTTTGCCTTAAAGATTTGGAGGCACTATTTGTATGGGGTGCATGTAGATATGTTCACAGATCACAAGAGCTTGCATATGTCTTTTCTTAGAAAGATTTAAATTTGCATCATAGAAGGTGGTTAGAGTTATTAAAAGATTATGACATGAGTGTTCTTTATCATCCAGGCAAGGCCAATGTAGTGGATGATGCTCTCAGTAGTCTATGGGTAGTGTTGCTCATGTTGAGGATGATAACAAAAAGTTAGTTCCGAAAGTTCATCAGCTTGCCAAGTGTTTCCAAGATAATTGTTGAGAATTAAGCTTCATTATGAAATTGTGATCATTTAAGTACATATACTTAAAATCCAAGTATGAATTTTGATATTTCATGAAGAGTATATTGTTAGCATGCTTTAACAAGCAAGAATTCAGATTTTAAAAAAAGATTGATCTTCCGAACCTAAGCTAAGATAGGAATCCATTATTTATGATTTAAAGAAAAGAGAAGTATAATTGGTTTTTATTATAAACCGTTGTGTTGTTTTAAGGTGGATTTCCTAAAAGTTCTGAGCAATAAGTATGGGAGTAGTATTTAGCATCGAGTTGGGTATGATTCCAAGGTCTCATGCCCCAGAACTACGTGCCACTGTAGATTTCTGATTTGCCCATAGTGGGCTAAGATAGTGATCACTTAAGTTAAGGTTCTATTTCGACGGTAAGGATGGAATAGCTCTCCCCAATGTGGGAAAGACGTTGGACTCCATGTCAGCTCACATGGTTTATGTATGTTAGAAGAAACTTCATAAGTCCCAAAGTTCCAAGATTTCCAAAGCTCCCAAAGCTTCTAAGTTTCAAAAGAAAATAATGATAGAAAAGCTTTTATAAGACTAAGTGTTACGACTCACTAGATTTACAAGTATGATTTGTTATACATGATTTTATATTTCTATATTTTAGATAATAAAGCTTATGTGAGTCATATACATCCAGTATGCATTTACTCTCTAATTATGATGATGTCTTACTTATGCATTACACCCCCATATACTCAGTACATCCTCAAAGTGCTGATCCACATATATGTTTATATGCTACATTATCTTCTAATGTAGGTTTAGGTGCTCTATATTAGCAGCGTGAGTAGTTCGAGCATCTCTATCTACGCTCCCACAGCTGGTGAGTTCTCATGATTTGAGGGCCTACTTCTTTAGATTTCCAGCTTTCATAGTAATTGAGTTATCATTTTTAGTTTAGTTCGAGTCAGTTGGGGGTCTGTTCTAATGGCTCTCTAGTTCTTTAATAGTAGAGGCTTGTCGGACTACAAGTTTATTTACAAACTTTCAGTATTTACTAGTTAGACGGTATCTTCAGTTCATTCAAGTTAAGTTTTGGTATGATACAACATTGTTTCTTGACTTGTTTATCTTAAAGTGAGGTTCTGACCTAGTAGCAGGATCAAAGGATTAGCTTGGGGCTACTCATAGCCTTGAGCACCGTGTGACGTCTCGGGATCAGATTTCAGAGCGTTTCAGGGGCCCTTTAATTTTCAATAACAAATTGCGGTAGTTTAAAACGTCCGTAATACATATTTGTTGTAGAATATAATTTTAGCTCAAATTTAATTGTTCCGTCAATCGTAACCTACAATTCATTATTTTTCAATTCATATATCATTTACACAACATAATTGATTAAACTGTAATTCACAAAAATATAAAAAATACATCAATCATGAAACTTCAAATTAACTTTTCATCATTAATAAGTAACATCTTCAAACTCCAAATTTTCAACATTAATTATCATCTTCAAACTCCAAAACCAAATTTAAACACAAAACCTTCAATATTCTAAGATTCACTCTAACCACACAATTACAACATCATAATTGAATATCCAAAAAAATTTACAACGAAATCAACGATTGTCATTGTGATCACTATCATCGTGTGATCTCCTTGCACCCATGGGTGAAATGGGTCCACTAGCTACATCACTTGGCTACATGAAAACACAAAATATAAAATTCAATTGACTAAACATTCCACTTATATGTACGTATAACTAAAAACATCATTATAAATGCAAATAGATCAGTCAACAACAACAACATAAGTTTATCTTTCAATATTTTTTCTTTTAATAAAAAATCCAAAGAACAAATACAAGAAAATGCACAAGTTTTTCCACTATTTCCACACAAAGTACTGCACAAATATAGTGAAAATAGCACATGTTTTTCCACTATTTCCACGCAAAGTACTGTACAAATATAGTGAAATTATTTTTCGTCAACTAAAATATACTCCAACATAAGGTGGAGAGGGGGGGAATTTCCAGCTCAAACAAGAATGTAAATGTACCTAAAGAAGACATTTTTAGCTAGATCTCAGCTTAATTTCTTAGTATCAAACTCATTGTGATGTTCAAATCATAGTGTTGGATCTATGATTTTAATAAGTTTCTACGAAATATTATCTAGATTCACTAACGTATCTGGAAGTTCTCTTGTTAACTCATTATGACTCACGAAAAACTCAACCAAGTTCTTCAAGTTTTCTATTTCACTCGGTATAACCCCTGAGAATTTGTTTCTTGATATTTGTAGGTTGGACAAATTTTTGGCACTAGAAATCATGTTTGATATATTTCCTGAAAATGCATTGCCAGAAAGGTCTAAGTGATAAACCCGAGGCAAACTCCAAAACTCAGTTGGGACATCCCTGAATAGTTGATTAGTCCAAAAGCTGACTCTAAGTAAACTCCGGCAATTGCCAAGACTAGCCGGAATACTCCCAGAGAACAAATTATATATCATTATAAGATCCTCTAGAGCTCCCATTTCACACAAACTTTCAGGAATTCTACTAGAAAAATTATTCTATGAAACATCAAGATATTGTAAAGCTGAGTTCTTTCCAGGTTCACTAGGCAATGAACCAGAAAATCTATTAGAAAACAACTTAAGCTCATACAGATTCAGAGACTTAGCTATACTTTCTGGAAACAACCCCTCAAATTCATTCTCAAATAAATTGAGTGACTCAAGTGATAACTCACATAACTCATCAGGAATCGTCTCATTTAACTTGTTAGTCGATACATCAAGACTCCCTAATTTAGTCAAGTTAGACCTCTGCAATACAGTGTTGAATCAAATCTCCTCATTTTTTAATACTTTCACGCAAAGTTCAGTTACTTTAATATGACAAAATATATTTTTTTCATTTCTCCAAAGATAGTTTCATTTATCTCCATTTGTGTTCTAATTTCAAATTGTAAACTTGTATTGTTACAGGTGGTCGGCGATTATTGTTCACTTACCAGAAAGATCAGACAATGAGATAAAAAATAATTAGCACACGACCCTTAATAGGTGCACTAATTACATTGTCACACAACCCTTAAGAAGTGCGTTAATTACGCACCAACCTCAAGTGATGTGTCAATCAAGAAATCTAATAATAAAAAGAATAGGGGAAGTAATACTAGAAGAACAAGTACTAGTGTGGAAAATGAAAATACAAAAATACAAGTCCTAGTATGAGTATTGCTTCACATGAAAATATAGGGCCCATTTGGCCATAAAAAAAATTTCCTTTTTTCCAAAAAAAATTCACTTTTTTCACGTTTCCAGAAATTATGGTGTTTGACCATGAAACTCCGAAAAATTATTTTGGAGTTGGATTCCAAAAAGTGAAAACAACTTTTTGTTGTTTTCACAATTTTCCGCTCCCATTTTCAACTTTTATTATTATTATATATAACCTCAATCTTTAAATTCTTACACAAAGACCTCTTATAACTACAACCACCAAGAAAAAAATTATTATTTATTTTCTATAGTACAACATCATTTTTAATAGTTACAGATATTATAATCTCTTTTCCTTCTTTTAATAAAAATTTACTAACGTGAAGTAAAAAATAATAAATGGCAATCAATGGCAGAAATATATCAGCTTTGTTTTGAATGAACTATATTATAGAAATATAAGGCCTAATACATTATGTTATTTAAAAATGATAAATTTAATATTTTTTTCTTGCCATTCTAATTTTCTATATATGTCATATAATGGCTATGATGATTTTGATAAATTATTAAAAAGTGGTCAGTAAAGTTGCATATCAAACGTAACGTAATGATCCATATTGACGATTACCTTATTTTGGTTTGTGGGTTTTGAACAAAGACGAGTGTGGTAATTAGCTTAACAAAAGTTTGTTCTCTTTACAAAAAACAAATATATATTCAAGGAAAATCAATATCATCAATAAAGAAAAAGCAAAAAATTAGCATTAATCTATTCAGAAATAATTCATTCATAAATTTTTTTAAAAGATCAAATTCAATAAAATAATTAATTCAAGTGAAAGTAATTAAGAATTTTCATCAACAAATTTAAGAATATATAAAATATATTTATATCCATCAATCATATTTATCAAAATATATTTTCTCTATTCAATCGATTATGGTTAGATAAACTTATTTAGCTCATGTTTGTGATATTTTTATTCAAATTTTAGTAGAATAACAATCATAATAATAAGTTTTTTGTTAATTATTTTATTAATTGAAGACTTATAAATTATTTTCTCAACATTTGGTTGTATGTTAGTAGGTAAATTAGTAGTTGAGTGATTTTGATAATTTTTAAAAGTTGAGGAAATAAAATCATATTTAAAAAAGATTTTTCAAAAGTCTAAAAAAAAATTCAAAAAGACTTGGCCAAACACAACTCCAATTCCAACTTCATCTTCAACTCCAACTCCAACTCCAACTCCGGAAAAAAATAATTTTTATGGCCAAATGGCTACATAGTACTGGAAAATTCAGAATGATCACCAAAGGAGACATCAAGTGAAGAATTTTCCTCTTACAATACCACTAATTATCAAGAGCAACATTAAAAGAGCTACAGAGAAGAAAAAGAAAATACAAATGTTTAGAATGAAGAACAAGAATGAAAAAGTTAAAAGCACAAACCTTTGCAAAGAAAGAAAATTCCTTGACCCTATAAAGTTAGTTAATCTTATAATTTTTGACTAATCTTTTAAGTACTATATATATATATTGTTGACGCTATGCTTAGCTGGAACTTTACTGCAACGGACTTCCTTTCCTAGTGATGAGAACCCATTTTATCTTTTTTTACAACTAAAAGATTGTATTAATCACCACTAAAACTTCAGAATTAATTCAAGTAAATAGAAAAATTCAATTGAGGAAAAAGAAGAGCGAATTTTACTTAGTGTTGTGGGAGAAACCATTGAAGGAGAATCAAAAAGCGCCACAAATTGTTCTGGTATCGTTCGTTTTTTCATTATTATGAATGCCTTCAAAGCATTCATTATTTTATTGTGAGAATTCATCAATTTATTGTAGTTTTATCGACATTGAAATGAACAGGAACCTCCACTACTTGGTACACTTGTACCACCAAAATGAGGTTTGACTTGTTTAAAACCTCTACTAAGAATAGCACCTAATCCCAAGTATCTGAACCTTCCAGAGTGCTCTTGTCCTTACACTTTACCAACGGCATCATTTGGAAAAACTTGAGACTCATCTATGGTGCTTTGTCTCAAGCTGACTCAATTTTTTTCTACATATAAAAAATTTACTGTCAGAATAAATCAATAAACGAAATTCATTTTCGAGTATTAAAGATAAAAGTTGAGCTTGCAAATATTATTTGATATGATTTATTGTTGTTTGGACATATTGCTTCCAATATAAAGCTTTCTTTAAGAAATGACCTCCTTTTGAGGCAAATATCAAGAATTCTATATAAAGCCCATCATTAGCAAGGACAGTACAGACTAGTTAAAATAGAGGAGCAGGTTAATGCAAGTCTTAATACATAAATATTACTATTAATTGCTTGACATAGTTGCAACCATGAATACAATAGAAAAACAAAGCACTATAATTACTATTCACTATGCACAAAAGATTCCTTGCAGCCGCAACCATATTTTTGTTATGATTATATTGATATTATCAATCATGAGAAGAGAGGAATGATGAAACTAAACATGCTTCTTCCTATCTGAACATCATTCAAATACACAGAATTTTTCCATAAAGAATGGGTTTAAAAGGGAAACAAACTTAATAGCAGGGTAACACATAAACAGTCTAACAGGCATCACGACTTCTTGATAAACTTAACTTACTCATATGGATATGAGTCATCATGAAAGGATAAAAACAACTGATTCAATGATGAAGGGGCAGGGCAATAGGATGTGTAAATTAATTAACAATTACGCAACTATATCATATCCATGATTAAGCCAACAATACACGAGAAAGGGAAATATTTTACCTTCAAGATGAACTATTTTACCTATTCAGAAGGGACATCAAAATCAAAGTAATCAAAATGAAAGATGCAGTCAAACATGGAACATAAGTAAAACTCACACATATTTCTTTTGCCGCTTCATTAACATATACTTCATCTTGATTCTTATGAGTTGCAAAGTACATTTGTGCTTGTCCAGGACACTATCTAGTCTCGTCCATTTATGCATCAAAAAATATAATCAAAATAATTTACTACTTAGAAATAATTACATTCGGGGTTAATTCACTCATCATTTTAACCATTCTTGTAGCATTGGCTTTGGAGCTACCAGTGGGTAGAATTGTCTATTTCTTTTGATTTTCATGGTTCCTTTTATGCATTTTCTTATAAATTATATTTGAACCTCAATTAGAAAACAAATAATTATAAAATTAAAAAAAAATCCTTTTACATAAATACCTTTGTTGATTCGTTAAAATTGTATTCAATAAAAGAAATTCATTGATCCAGTGAGATCCCATCCGGCACCTTATCCATAATCTGAGATTTACTTATAAGTGGATCTTCAACTTCATTCTACATGTTAATCTTATTTGCAGCCCACTTTTTTCAATAGATAAAGAAACATGTCGTTGATCAACTGATTCGACTGTATCAAAGAAGAACTTGGGCTTCAAAATAAAAATATTGGTTAGCTTTTCTATTACATAAAAATATAAAATTCAAAGATAAAATAAGGAATAGTTGTCTGTCTCACAAAAAAATTAAGCAATGGTATGTTCGTCAGAATTTAAAGCGCATACCTTAATAATATGATCGAAGACGTAGTTGAAGAATGATGTAGGTATATTCGATCATTTCTCAAAGTTGATTGAAAATAAAGAGCAATCACATGCTAAAATTCCATAAAAGTGTGAAACAAGGCTACGTGTTTCACCAAATGGTTCATCATAAATATCAAAATTAACCATGATACATTCTTCACCTGTTAAATTCAGCACTTTCTTTGCTTTCACTTTGATTTTTCTGACATTATTTCTTGAACCTGTAATAAGAAAAGGAATTAGGTGAAGCTATGAGAGACATTACATTGTCTTAGAAAGGTATGTTGAACATGTATTGATAGTCTGAAGTATTTACCAATTGTGTCTACAACCTAATGCTTATTCGATTCACGTCTAGAATGCTTTTTGGGTGCATCCTGATCTATTGGAGCTATCTATAATGAGTCCTAATTTATTGGAGCCGGATATGATATAGAATAAACTGATCGAGCTGACTGTGATGAGTCTTGATTTATCTAAGATGGATGTGATGTAGAGTGAACTGATCAAGATTGTTGTGATGATTCCTGACCAACCTGAGATAGATGTAATATAAAGTGAACTGATTGAGATGCTTGTGATTTGGGGAAAACTGCCAGAGCCAACTGTGACGTGTCCTGATCCATACGAGATGGATGGGATGCTGAGTAAACTGGTCGAGATGGTTGTGATGTGGGATGAATTAGTGGAGCCAGATTTGTTATAGCCAGCAGTGGTGTGGTCTGAATTTTTGACATGTATGATGCTGACTGAAGAAAAGAAGGTGTTGATTTAGTACCTTGTGATGTAGATATCGACAGATCTAATTTTTGCTTTTTCTGCAAGCACTTGAACCTTGGCATATCTATTATTTAATAACTCAAATCCTGTAGTAGAAAGTAATTAATTTGATAAGCAGAAAGCAGGACAATACTAGAACATTTCACAGAATATACCAAGTGTTCCTAGGCCAGGTCTGACATTTATTATTGTTCTCCATTATGATAGTCTTATGACTTTATCTTTTGGTAAATGGTTCTCTTAGATCATCATGGGTTGTAAGCTCATCTACTTTTATCAACTTGGAACACTTCACTAACTCTATGATTACATTTTATTCCCTCTTCAGAAAAGGTGCTTCCTGGTTGGAGGAGATGAGTTCAATATTCTGCTTACTCAAGGAACTTTAGGACCACCTTTAAACAAAATCATAATGTCTAGGGACTTGCTAAGGAGGGATGAAGGACGTCAGTTAATAGGGTGAACAAATTGCGAGTCTCATAATTATCTAAGTTGGGTACAAGTTGGATGGAGACTAAGTAGGTTATAAAGCTTAGAATCACTGCTAGGGATTTATGGTTCTTTAGGGCTTCAACATATTAAATAACTTCATATCTAGGTTAAGAAAGCAGATAAAGTTACAAGCTTAAAGAGCATATGCATGATGCACCAGTCAAGTGCTTATAGAAATTTGAGAAACAAAAAGATGCTAAAATTGATGTTGGCTTATTGTAAGGTATACATACCAGAAAAGAAAAACAAAGCAGCACGTAAATCAATAAAGGTTGCTAAATTATTTCCAAAAGGTTACACACTTGTTTCAAAATATAAGGCAACACGCTATCACAACTCATTGGTTATTACAAAAAATGAGATTTTTTGTCAGTTTTATAATTATGCATTTATGATAAGACACAAGAAAGTTTTATGGGAGTAGCAGTAGCCTCTCATGACTCGGCAATAATTGAAATTTGCATTCTCTGCTTTTGTTTTTCAACCTAAAATAAGGGGACTTTACATGAGCACCCAAGTGTTCAAAAAAATGTTATAAAAATACAGAAGTACACTTGTTAGCCCCTTTACAATGTGTCAAACAAAGTCCAAAAAATAGCAGTACAATAGTATTCTATTGAATCGATATCATAACTTGGTTACTACAACTTAAGTGAAGTTATAAGCTCTAACTTGGAAGACCGTTTATAGAAGTAAAGGAGATATGGTAGTAAAGGTGTTGGGTTCATAGAAGTGTGAATGAGAAATGGAGAAGAAATGGTGGAGGAAAAGGAGACTCTCAAATTGGAAAGTGTACTCAATTTTGGCAAGTTTACTCTTTCTCCCACATTGGTGGAAGAAGAGAACTTGAGAGTGTTTATAATGAGAAACACTTACTCCACATAGCAAGTGAGGCAAGAAATAGATGATGCCTCATGTCGTCGTTGTTGCTCTTTTGGCTCGGCTTCGGCTTCGAAAAATGATCAATGGGATCTATCTTTTTGGACAAAATTTATTTGAGATCCGAATTTTTGACCAGTAATCCTCCATTTAATAATTTTTGCATACAGTAACAGTAGCACTGTTTTGCGTGAACAGTGGAACTGTTTTGCGTGAATAGTAGCACTGTTTACGTGGGCAGTTCCACTGATTCACGAACTGCTGCAACACTTCATCGAACTGACACACTTATTCACAAAATGACATGCCTGTTCAGGAACAGTCACACTGTTTGGCCGAATGGACATAAATTTTCAGAAAAGGTAACACCTTTTAGATGAACGTTTGTCTCTTTTCAAAAGAGGCATCTCTTGGCTATAAATAACCTGGCTTTCATCCACAGGTTAAGAGATAGAAAAGACATAAGTGTGATCATTCAAACCGTGAGTGTGTTCGAAGAATCCCCCTATTTGAGGTACTGCTATAGTCGGATTGAAGGTCATTTTATCCTGGGAGGAAGATTCCATAACCTTGGGTACAGTGAGGGGAATTATTCCTTAAGGAAAGTCCATGAATTCGGATGACTTGGCCTTAGCTATTTCTGTTTCATCTTTATTTTTTGAAAAATAAATACACCTCTTGGAAAGGTCTTTTTGATCTTATGTTGAGGGTATTTAATACTTCATTGTGTTCTTGTTCATACTTGAACTCGAGTTGAAGTTGTTGTTGCAATATACAGATTCTGCATACCCGAATATATTGTGGAAATATAACAATCTTAAGGAATAACCTTACAGAATCTGTATTACTTGTTTTTGGAGATTAAAGCTTAGGCTTTCTACTCCGCTTGAATTTAACTAGTGATTAGAAGACATAAAAGCTTTATCACAAGTTAAGATTCACTCGGTTGACGATTTGAAGTAATAAAAACTTCATCATTAACTAGAAACAATAAGAAGAAGAGTTTAAATTTATTTAACTTTATTAATAGTATTCTGAAAAATACTAATTTTCTGTCTTGTGGTGATGGGAAAAATGACAACTGAAAGTTAAATGATGGATGCAACAACGTCTATGGGGGCAAATAATATTACCACATCAATTCGCACAAATGCTCCGCCAACGATGGCACCGGTGGAGAAGCCCAAAAAATTTTCTGGCATCGACTTCAAGCAGTGGCAACAAAAGATGTTCTTTTAGCTCACCACTTTATGTCTACAATGGTTCACTAGCGAAGATGCTCCCGAGGTGCCCGAGGAAACCTCAGACAAGGATCACTTTGTTATTATAGAAGCTTGGAAACATTCAAATTTCCTTTGCAGGAACTATATTCTGAGTGGTCTCCAAGACGACCTCTATAATGTCTATAGTAGAACCAAGACATCAAAAGAACTGTGGGGGGCACTTGTACGGAAATATAAAATGGAAGATGCGGGAATTAAGAAATTCCTTGTTGCACGATTCCTGAATTTCAAAATAATTGATAGCAAATTTGTTGTATCTTAAGTACAGGGGTTGCAAGTCATCATACATGATCTCCTAGAAGAAGGTATATTTTTGAAAAATACCTTAGTTGAATAAATTTAAAATGTTCATAATACTCACATAAACTGTTTTGTAGGTTTAATTGTGAATGATGTTTTCCAAGTAGCAGCAATAGTTGAGAAGCTACCACCTTTGTGGAAAGACTTCAAAAACTACTTAAAGCATAAGCGCAAGGAGATGACCGTTGAAGATCTTATCGTCCGTCTTCGTATTGAAGAGGATAATAAAGCTGCCGAAAGAAGGTCAAAGGGAAATTCTACAATAAGTGGAGCACATATTGTAGAAGATGGCCAAAACAACTCGAAGAAAAGAAAGAAAGTTGAACATAGAAGCAATCAACCCAAGAAAAATTTCAAGGGAAAATGCTTCAATTGTGGCAAAATTGGCCACAAGTCCACAGATTGTCGAGCCCCAAGGAAAGGCAAGAAAAAGGACCAAGCGAATATGATTGAGTCCAACCAAAAATATGATGATTTGTGTGATATGTTCACGGAATGAAGCTTGGTGGGGAATCCACGCGAATGGTGGATGGATTTAGGTGCCACACGCCATGTTTGCGCAAACAAAGAGTTATTCTCATTATTTGCTCTGGCTCAAGCAGAAGAAATGCTTTACATGGCCAACTCCGCTACTGCTAAGGTGGAGGGAACAGAAAAATTTGCCTAAAGATGACTTCCGGCAAGGTATTGACACTGAACAATGTGTTATATGTTCTGGAGTTACGTATGAATTTAATTTCTATTTCACTCCTAGATAAGAACGGATTCAAATGTGTAACTATTTTTGGAAAAATTGTAGTGAGCTAAGGATAAATGTATGTAGAAAAAGGCTATCTCACGGAGGGCCTTTATAAGATGAATGTAATGACTGTTGAAATGAATAAAAGTTCGAATTTGTCTTATTTGCTTGTGTCTTATGATTTATGGCATGAATGTTTAGGCCGTGTTAATTATAAAACTTTATGAAAACTGATTAACTTAGAAGTTTTGCCAAACTTTGAGTGCAATAAATCAAAGTGTCAAAGGTGTGCGGAATTGAAGTATGCAAAGCATCCTTATAAGTCCATTGAAAGGAATTCCAATCCCTTAGACTTAATACACACTGACATTTGTGATATGAAGTCAATACCATCTCGTGGTGGGAAAAAGTATTTTATAACTTTTATTGACGATTGCACTAGATATTATTATGTCTACTTGCTAAATAGTAAGGATGATGCAATAGATGCGTTTAGGCAATATAAAATTGAAGTTGAAAATCAATTAGACAAAAAGATCAAAATGATAAGAAGTGATAGGGGCAGAGAATATGAATCTCCCTTTGCGCAAATATGTGTAGAGAATGGAATAATCCATCAAACTAAGGCCCCGTATTCACCTCAATCTAATGGAATTGCGGAAATAAGAAACCGAACTTTGAAGGAAATGATGAATACCTTACTTATAAGTTCTGACTTACTGCAAAAATTATGGGGGGAGGCTATCCTTACGGTCAATCGTATACTCTACAGAGTTCCCCATAGTAAGACACAATCAATTCCTTACGAAAAATGGAAAGGAAGGAAACCTAACTTAAAATATTTCAAAGTGTGGGGGTGTCTAGCGAAGGTTCAAGTTCCTATACCTAAAAGGGTTAAGATAAGACCTAAAACGGTGGACTGTATGTTCATAGGATATGATAAAACTAGTAAAGCATGTCGATTTTTAGTTCATAAATTCGAACATCCGAATATTAATGAAAATACGGTAATTGAATCATACAATGCTGAATTCCTTGAAAACATTTACCCGTATAAAATTAGACACGAATAGTCTAGTGGAGAATCTAAACAACCTCACGATGAACCATGTGAAAATGTACATAATGAAGAAAATCCAAGACGTAGTACACGTCAAAGAATGTCAACTTCGTTTGGATCGAATTTTGTAATATTTCTCTTAGAAAATGAACCTCAAACATTTAAAAAAACGATGTCGTCGTCTGACTCATCCTTTTGGAAAGAGGCAGTCAATAGTGAGATAGATTCAATCTTAAGCAACCATACATGGGAATTGGTTGACCTTCCTCCCAAAAATAAACCTTTAGGTTCTAAATGGATCTTCAAAAGGAAAATGAAGGAGGATCGTACTATTGACAAATACAAGGCAAGACTTGTAGTAAAAGGCTTCAAATAGAAGGAAAGCCTTGATTACTAAGATACATACTCGCCAGTAACAAGGATAACCTCGATTCGAATGTTAATTGCCTTAGCGGCGGTATATAATCTTCAAATCTATCAAATGGATGTGAAAACCGCATTCCTAAATGGAGATTTGGAGAAAGAAATTTACATGGAACAACCTGAGGGTTTTGTGGTTCTAGGAAAGGAAAACAAGGTGTGTAAACTTATCAAGTCACTATATGGACTAAAGCAAGCACCAAAACAATGGCATGCGAAGTTTGACCAAAACATGTTGTCAAACGGATTCAAAATGAATGTGATAAATGTGTTTATATTAAAGACACTCCAAATCCTCAAGTCATTGTATGTTTATATATGGATGATATGTTGATCATCAGTAGAGACATTTCTGACATAAATGCAACAAAATGAATGCTCGAGAGCAAGTTTGATATGAAGGACCTTGGAGTTGCAGATGTGATATTAGGTATAAGAATCCATCGAACTCCACACGGGTTGGCATTTTCACAGTCTCATTATATCAAAAAGGTACTTGACAAGTTCAAGTATATAGAATTCGGTAATTACAAGACTCCATTGGATGTGAACTTTGCACTTCGAAAGAATGAAGGTAAAAAAGACTCGCAATTGGAGTACGCAAGAGTATTGGGATGTCTAATGTATATAATGAACTGTACACGACCAGAAATATCATACGCTATCAGTAAATTAAGTCGGTACATGA
The DNA here is from genome assembly GCF_002878395.1 of Capsicum annuum. Classification (NCBI taxonomy): domain Eukaryota; kingdom Viridiplantae; phylum Streptophyta; class Magnoliopsida; order Solanales; family Solanaceae; genus Capsicum; species Capsicum annuum. The sequence goes on along the minus strand of NC_061116.1, from coordinate 60,508,372 downwards.
GTAATCCCAACAAAACTCACTGAATGGCAATGAAAAGAGCTTTGGGGTATCTTAAATACACTCAAAATTATGCTTTGCATTATAATAAATATCCTGCGGTACTTGAAGGATATAGTGATGAAAATTGGATCACTGGATCAAACGAAGTAAAATCCACAAGTGGATATGTATTTACTATCAGTGGAGGAGCAGTTTCTTGGAAATCATCCAAACAAACTTGTATCGCTCGCTCTACAATGGAATCTGAATTTATCGTATTAGATAAAGCCGGTGAAGAAGAAGAATGGCTCCGAAATTTCTTGGAAGATATTCCGTATTGGCCCAAGCCAGTGGCACCAGTATACACTGTGATAGTCAAGCGGCAATAGGTAGGGCAGGGAGTATAATGTACAATGGTAAATCTCATCATATAAGACAAAGACATAATACCGTTAGAGAACTTCTCTCTAGTAGAATTATCACTGTAGACTATGTAAAGTCAAAGGATAATGTGTCGGATCCACTTACAAAAGGCCTATCTAGAGAAGGAGTAGAAAGTACATCCAAGGAAATAAGTTTAAGGCCTAGGACGAGTCAGCATGGCGGTAACTCTATCTAGAAAACTAGAGATCCCAAGAGCTAGATTCAAGGAGATCAAACAAAGTTGTGTTTGACAGGTTCAACATTGTCAATTACCCAACCCATTATCATGATGTAGACAATGTATAGTAAACAAGGATAAGACTTAAGGTGAAAATTCTTTTAATGATTATCTAAATTTGGCAGATTTGACCAAATAGTTTAATCTATAGAATTGAATGTTTAGAAATCACCTATGTGTGGGTGAAGTGGAAGCTGCTTCAAAGAGAATATTAGTAAAGGCCTATTCTCTAAGCTCTCATGAAAACTGGGACGTGTTCATGGCTGAAAAGAACAAAACCATAAAAACCATAAATGGTAAAAGGTTGGTTGTGTGACATGTGTTGTCTAGGTATACATTAAAGCTCGACAGTTCAAAGATATCGAATCTACCAATTGACCAAGTGCATCCGATGCATGTTCACTATGGAAAGTTCAAAGGGAAATCCACTTATCCAGATGCAATCAGTCTTTGCTTGATGATCGCATACTTGTCCATAAAACTTTTTACAAAAAATAGCCATTGCCCGTTCATGTAGGGGATTGTTGGGTTCATAGAAGTGTGAATGATAAATGGAGAAGAAATGGTGGAGGAAAAGGAGATACCCAAATTGGAAAGTGTACTCAATTTTGGCAAGTTTACTCTTTCTCCCACATTGGTGGAAGAAGAGAACTTGAGAGTGTTTATAATGAGAAACACTTACTCCACATGGAAAGTGAGGCAAGAAATAGATGATGCCTCGCGCCGTCGTCGTCATCGCTCGGCTCGGCTTTGGATTTGGATTTGGCAAATGATCGATCGATGAGATCTATCTTTTTGGACAAAATTTATTTGAGATCCAAATTTTTGAACAGTAATCCTCTGTTTAATAATTTTTGCATGCAGTAACGATAATGTTTTGCGTGAACAGTAGCGCACTGTTACATGAACAGTAGCACTGTTTTGCGTGAACAGTAGCACTGTCTACGTGAACAGTTCCACTAATTCACAAGCTGCTGCAACACTTCATCAAACTGACACACTTATTCACGAAATGACATGCCTGTTCAGGAACAGTCACACTGTTTGACCGAATGGACATGAATTTTCAGAAAAGGTAACACCTTTTAGATGAACCTTTGTCTCTTTTCAGAAGAGGCATCTCTTGGCTATAAATAACCTGGTTTTCATCCATAGGTTAAGAGATAGAAAAGACAGAAATTTTTAGATTAAAAAATACTCTTCTTGTCTTAAAAATACTCTAAGTGTGATCATTCAAACCGTGAATGTGTTCGAAGAATCTGCCTATTTGAGGTACCGCTATAGTCGGATTAAAGGTCATTTTATCGTAGGAGGAAAATTCCATAACCTCGGGTACAGTGAGGGAAATTATTCCTTAAGGAAAGTCCGTGAATTCGAACGACTTGGCCTTAGCTATTTCTGTTTCATCTTTATTTTCTGAAAAATAAATACACCTCTTGGAAAGGTCTTTTTGATCTTGTGTTAAGGATATTTAATACTTCATTGTGTTCTTGTTCATAGTTGAACTCGAGTTGAAGTTGTTGTTGCAATATACAGATTCTACATACCCGAATATATTGTGGAAATATAACAAAAGGTACCTCTAGAAAGGTACAGGCTTAAACTATCTGCTTATGGTCAAATGAGTGGAAAACATCCCTAGTTAATGCATCCCATAATCTCCTGAAAGCAACCGACACAAATCACACTATATAGATCTAGGTTAAGAAAGCATATAAAGTTACAAACTTAAAGAGCATATTCATGATGCTCCAGTCAAGTGCTTATAGAAATTTGAGAAACAAAAAGATGATAAAATTGATGCTGGCTTATTGTAAGGTATACATATCAGAAAGCAAAAAACAAAGTAGCACTTAAATCAATAAAAGCTGCTAAATTATTTCCAGGATGTCCCATTGTTAAAAATTAGAAGATGAGATTTACAATAGAGTTGGTTACACACTTGTTTTAAAATATAAGGCAACATGCGATCACAACTCATCAGTCATTACAAAAAATTTGGTTTTTCGTCATTTTCTAATAATGGATTTATGATAAGACACAAGAAAGTTTTATGGAAGTAGCAGTAGCCTCTCATGACTCGGAAAAAATTAAAATTCCCATTCTCTACTCTTGTTTTTCGTCCTAAAATAAGTGGACTTTACATAAGCACCCAAGAATGTTCAATAAAAGTTATAAAAATATACAGAAGTACATTAAGTATGACGAAGTTTCTACCATATTCAATATTCTATTAGATATTAGATAATAAACCTGTGTAGATAATGACATGAGAGATCGACCAGTAATTGACATGCCATAAAAGTACTTCTATTGTTCCATGGATACTCGATACCTCCCACCAGCATAACAAGTGGCACAGGTACATTGATCCAAGAGTGGTCACTCAAACATCCTTAAAGTTATATTGTACATATAGAAAATGAGAAAGATCAAGAATTATACAAAGAACAAAGATAACTTTCTTAGCCAAAAGATAGGAAGTTTGGCAAAAAAAACTAACCAAGCGAGAAAAAAAAAGTGACAGAGGAAACTAAAAAAATAATGATATATCTATTCAGTCAAATGCTCCTTTATTGTAATTCAGACATTCTCGTAATCAACAGCAAAAAATCATCCAAATTTTGTTGTTGGTATGGCTCATTCTAGTATATTTCCTCTTCAAACCTCTCCCATGTCAAACAAACCTCTTGGTTTTAAATGTACAGCCACACTCTATTCTATATCATTTTCATCATCAACATAGTAGACCATATTTGCTTGTGATGCTTTAATATATGAATCATCATCCATATGATCACGAGTATGAATCAATTTAGAAAAGTTGACATAATAAAACTTTCAAACATCTATTTTGAACCCTCTGTTCTGAGTAGTGTCAACCCACTGACATTTGAAAAGAATAACCTTGAATTGGCCATAATAATTAAGCTCAATAATATATTTCAACTTTTCATAATATGGTAGGTCTACTTGTGTTGAATTTCTATCAGCACTAGATGCAACACATGAAGTATTAGAGACAAGAAAAACTTCACTATTCTGAGTTTTTGATCCTTGTTCTCTAGACAAAGTTTGAAATTTGAATCCATTTATGTTATAAGCGTTGAATCTTCTTGTATCTTGGGCTATAACTTGTGCTAAGAAATTCATCTCATCAGAGATATTATCTGCTATATTCGAATTCATAATCTAAATATATAAAACACTTGTATCAAAAATTCTAAATTGATATAAGAAATTTATACAAAAATAAATATTCTAATATCATCCACTCACTCACTTAGGAAACCAATCAGGGAACTCTTTACCAACTCTTCTCTCTACCTCAGTTGCTGAAAGTTTTTGGCCTCTTCTTTTGATGTAATTTCTAAATTCACTATAAAGACACTATAATTATCAATTTTAACCAATTACTCAAAACATAACTTAGAAACAAATCAATGTAAATTTCTTACTCAATAAATGGTTACATGGCCGCACAATTAAGTAACACATATCGATGATCTTGTGTTTTCTCCAAATGAATCAGTGGTTCTGTTATGAAGCCTTCAACATGATTACCTTGTTAAGGGAATATAGTTGACTTTTCATGTAGTACCCCAACTTTTTACTAGCTAATTTCATCTCAAGAATGTCTAGTATTAGCTTCTAAATTGAATGATGGTTATTTCATGAGGAATTTTCAAGATTTTTACTTTTTTCATGTGAGAAATTCAATAAGCTTTTCATCGATATAAGATTTGCCCAAATCCGATAACCGGGTCAGAAGTTATGACTATTTCAAGTTTCCGTCGTAAAACAGCGTCATATTAGTCAGTGGCGCACGGCACCACAAGAGGAAATGACATTTGGAAAATTTTAGTAGGGGTCAGCGATTAGGGAGCGTCGCGCCAGGGCCCAAATTTAGAATCATCCATTTTCCAGTGTCTCAACGCGATTTCCCCCGCGTCGCGCCAAAGTTCCAAGTCACAAAGGAAGTGGCAATGCGATGGCCCCGCGTCGCTCCATCCCTCAATTTCCCAATTGTCAAAATTCAGTGAAACGGCGCGATAGCACCGTGTCACGCTAAAGGTCCAGTTAGGAAAATGTTTACAATTTTAAAAGACCCATCCAAGAGTTAAAAGGGTTAATTTCCTACCTCTATTTAAATGCAATAACACGTGATTCAACCACTTTTCACCTAAAATACACTCTCTTCTCTCAAAAAACCTCTCAAGAACAACCTAGGGCTTTTCATAAAAGATTTAGAATCAAGAATTTCCTCCGTCAATCTTCGTGTATTTACGAACTAAGGTATGCATAGTGTTCATTCATGGACTCCTTCCGTCCATGAAGCCCAAGAATCTCTTTTCTAAATTTAAGTTTATAGATTTCCTTATGAATTTCATGATTGGGCTACTCTTGTTCATATCGATAATGAGAAATTGAATTCTACTCCATGTTGGGTGATAAATTCTGTGTAGGTTAAATTATTATAGATATAGATTCACGCAAACCTATGACTAAACCCTTGAATGATGAAATTAGAATTGAACCATGATGTTTAATTATTGTACAATGATGTTTACATGTACCATGCCTACAATATATTTGATTAAATGCCTAGATGAAGGAAAAGTGTCTAACTAGCATGATACCATGAAATCCCCATGTATGTACAAGTTATGCCTATCACATGATTTGATAGAATGCTTCTATAAATGTACTATAGATTATGATATTAGTTATATGTTCAAGTAAGTTATGCTTGGTCAGTTTCCTTCTATCACTTCCTGGGGGTACTTGTACTCAAAATATTAGTTGTGTGCCTAGAGCCATGTCATATTTCCATGATACTCTCAGTCAAGCTATTATCCTTAGACTTCAGACAATCTTATGACTCAGGAAATCTCTATGATCTCATAAACTCAATCAGTTGTCAAATGTCAGTAGTATTCCGTCAGTCAACGATAGTCAGTAACTCAGTCCATGTTCAGTTTAGTAAATCATTTTCAGTGTCTATTAAGATGGGAGTAGAAATTAGCACCGAGCGAACCCAAGGGTGGGAAATCACTTATTATATGATGGTGTGATTCTTAGAAGCAATCTTTGCATTTCAGAACTATGTAGCCAGCATAGGTTGAGACATCATAACCTGCTATATGAGGGTAGATGAGGTGGCTTAACCTGCTATATGAGGTTTCCCACTGTTCTCATTAGAGTTACCTGTTATATTAGGGTCACTCACATGTTGTCCTTACCAGTGGCGCGGTATTAACACCCTTCCAATCAGGGCATAGATTAGACCCCAATTCAGCTATAATGTGTTTTTTGGGGCATGTCAGTTAGATGAATACCTCCTATAGTCTCAGTAGCAGTCTCAATAAAATAACTCAAATAGTTCTTCAAAATTCAAGACTGTCAGATACAGTCAACTCAGATACAGTATAGAACTCAGCTAGTTCCATCAGATTCAGAACTGTCAGATACAGTCACTCATGTTATCAGTTATTAGAATTCAGTCATTAGTCATGTTAGTCATCAGCATACTCATGTTATCACGATTTCAGATATAGTTACTATGTATGCATGCATGTATTCTCACGTTCATATTAGTAAGTTAGCCAGTATTGTTCATGCATATGAACCCCATGTATTCAACCTACCTCACATGCATATCAGTATATTCAAAGTACTGACGTATTTATGCTCTGGTGTCTTATACTATAGGTTCAGAGACACGAGCTCTCGAGCGTCAACAGATTTCAGATATCAGTAGTCAGAGTTAGCAGTGAGTCCTTATCCTTCGAGGACATGATTATTTCTCTATTATCTCATTAATTGTTTTATTAGTTGGAGTTAGTTGGTGACATATCCCATCAACTCCTTACTCAGACAGTTCAGTCAGTTAGAGGCTTTCTAAACTATCATGTTTCAGAATTCAGTGTGTTCAAATTTGTTTTGGGTATTCTATTACCCCACACAGATATTATATTATTCAGATCATATTCAGTATTGAACATTTGGCCTTTCAGTGCATGTTTCCGCATTATTATGTCATATTATGCAGTGTATAGGTACAAATATCAGTCATGGGTTAGCTTGTGGTCCTTCGAGGTCATGAGCACCATGTAGCATTTCGGATACCAGATTTAGGGCATTATATTTCAGAAACCTTATTTTTATTTAGTTCATCATTTACACGTTTAGGTTGATTTAATCTTGACTCAATTCCCTCAAAATAATGAGAATAAAGAGTAAGATCTTCTTCAACTATATAACCTTCAGCTATGGAACCTTCTGCTTATAATTATTTCCCTACAAGGGACTTGAAATAGCCATTTTCTTCTTCTTTGGAATTGTAAATGCAGCAAGTTTACACTTATCATTCTCATCGACCCAAAGATCATGCCTTATGCCCATATCTTGTAGATATCTTTAGACCTTAACATGATCTTTTGATTTTGCTTTATCATTTAACAGAGTGATATAACATTGTCAAACACATTCTTTTCAATGCATCGGATCTAAATTATGGGGAAACGGATTAAAACTCTCAATATGAAATATTAAAAAATATTCTTTTTTTCTTCCAATGTTGAGTTGCATCTTCCCCAACATTATTTTTTGAAATTTTTATTTTATTATTCAGCTCTGATTGTCTTCTAGATATGATTTTATATCTTTCACCTACTGCAAAATTTTTGACCCACATAACTTCTTTGGAGGGATCCTCTTTTCTACATTTCCATCAAAAATATGTCTCATCATTCTAAATTTATGATTTCTTGCCAAAAAATGATGGTGGCTAATAAAACATCACTTTCTACTATAACAAAGTCGATAAGGTTCTACATCATCATTACAAGAAGGACATGCAAGACTTGTATGTGTGTTCCAACCATATAAGATATCATGTCTAACTGTCCACATAAGAGTTGTTCACATTTTAACCATTTCATTATTTTATGAATCAAAAGTGTCACACCTTCACTACACAACATATTCTACTCCTTAATAAGTGGTTGTAGATATACATCTATGTTATTCCCTATTGTAAGTGGACCTAGAATGATCATTGAGAGGATAAAATTAGATTTCTTCATACACAATCAAGAAGGAAGATTGTGCAGAATCAAAACCACTGGTCAAATGCTATAGTTAGTACTCATTGCTCCAAAAGGATTGAAACCATCAATATCTAGTCCTAATCGAATATTTTGAGGATCAAAAGCAAATTTAGGAAAATTTATATCAAGCCTTTTTCATACTTCACCATCCCTAGGGTTCTTTAATATTCCATCATTGTTACCATTCTCTACATGCCATTCATATGCTCTACAATTTAGAGCAGATAAATAATCTTTGTAATCTTGGTTTTAATGAAAAGTAGAACAATGCTTTTGCAGGCTTCTTTTGCTTTTTCTTTTTCTTCATCTTTTTATTCTTCTTTTGTTTCTTACTTGTAGTAGGAGTATGATAGAAATTGCTATTCTTCTCGGGCTTCCATCTAGAAGTGTGACAATACTTGCAGGATTTTGCATTAATATCATCTTTCTAGTACAATATACAATTATTTAGATAAGCATCTATCTCGATATAATCAAAACACAATTTATTGATGGTTTTCTTAGCCTCATAAGAAGATATTAGGATTTTTGAAAATTTAAATGCATCGCTAAGCAGATTTAGAAGCATGGTCGTTCCTTATCACTTAACCTAGACAAACACTTTATGTGATAAAATTTTAATAAAAATTTTAACTTTGATTACTTGGGTCCTTCATACAAATCTTCACTTCCATCTTTAAGAAATTCAAAATAATCTTTGTTATTTGAACCAAACAAATCATGTAAAGTTTCTTCTTCTCCTACTATTTGTGATGGTCTTGCATCAACACTCCCATGCCTTAAACCCCCTAATGCTTCATTAATGAATAATTCAATAGGACTTTTAAAATATGGTACATCTTGAGTGACCTCTATGTTTCTAGAATTAGGCAATACATTCATTTTCTATGCATAATTTAAGTGACGTAATGTTCAGAGAACTGCTTGTCCATCAAATGGTGAAACACCACATCTCTAATCTGACATTTTTTAAAACCACATTTACAACATGGAAACTTTATTCTATCTTCTATAGCTCCATTGTTAAATGCAAAATCTATAAACTTATTCAAACCAATCAAATACTCTGGTGTGTTTCTTGGCATGCCAATTCAAGATTTATCCATTGAAGAATTTTATGAATATGCTAAATGCCACCTATAAGATTTCATGAGAAAGAAAAGTGAACATAATAGAAAATAAATAAATTAATGAACTCTAACAAAGAACATACATAATCTTATGAAAAAATTACTATAACAGATAACTGTGATTTCCCTGTCAACTTTTTCACAACTCGGCTAACTTTAAAGACAGAGAAAACAAGATCAACGACCATAATCAATCAACAATCAACTAACTACACTGCAACCATAAACTAATTGAGGTCCAACATATCCTACTTTTACATTTTATTCAACAACATGATATATATATATATACACACACACACTGATGGAACCCGGTGTAATAAAAAAATATGAAAACTTGTTCATAAATGATACAGACTTTAAAATTCATTATAGTAAATAATAGTTACATACATTAACTGCTACTATAATGTTTTCTTGTTCAAAAGAAGGAAGATTTCAGATATTTTACGTTTTTATCTTTTGCTGATAGGGAAATTAGTCGTCTAATTTCTTATATTAGGAAGATTATTGATCACATGCTTTTTAACTGCTGCTTTACTATTTTTCCTTTCAAAAGAAGTAAGTTGTAAGCTATTTCATGTCCTTTATGCTTATCTAATGTTGATAGTGAAAGTTAATTATCTAATTTTTTTCTATAAGGCAGGTTATTGATCACAAAAGCTAAAATTTAGTCTATTTTCCGAATTTGATCTTTCCTTTTCTCCTGTAGAAATAGCTGATATGTGGTGATGCCACCTCAGGTAACTTTTCAATTTACTTATTTTCTTTACGCATAGTATATACCCGTAGGCAAAATGTTCGCTTATTCACTAATTTTTATACTACCAAGGAACAACTTCTTGGTGAAAGACATCCATATACACAAGCTAGACTGAGGAAAAAGTCTAATCACTATGTTGTAATGTTCATATTAGTCCATCTACCTATGCCTTGCTTTGGATAGTTACCAAGTATCTATGCTATAGTGGGAGGTAGTTGGTCGAAGAACATCATTGTCATCATAAAAAGAAGACGTCCACACTATTCAGAACAGAATTCTTAGTGAAAGACTTCCCCAGGATCCATATATACTATTTTTAAGAGGATTTGATAACCAACATTTGATACTTTCTTTTGGTTGAGATAATCGATTCTTCCATACCCATTGTTTAGGGTTTATTACAACTAGTCAATTTAGAAGTCTCAGATGAACTACCTATGAATTCTTTGATACAATCAATGGTTCTCCCGAGATGTCAACTAGTGGGTGTACTAGTCTTTTATGATCTCTACATAACATACTTTATAGAGTTAGGACACATTATTGTAGACATTTCAATTCTATCCCGGACTTCATTTTAATATGGACACCTGATGCACAGTATTACAACTGATAAATTAACAGTTCTATGTCATTTTACTTTAGCTTTTTTAATGTCTTGTGCCCATTTATAAACTTGATTATCAAAAAATTTGCTTTAATCATTAGCAGTCAAGTATTGGGTTCTAGTAAATGAGTTTATGAAGAAATTACACTATCTGTATTCTTAAAACTGCTCTATTTGTCGAAGTTTTTAAGAAGTCACATGTTGAAAAGACCTCTTTGGTGGTGGCACTTCATATTGGTTTAAAAACAAACAACTCGTAACGAGTACTAACTAGCCCATAATACATTATAGGCACGAGTCATGCTCTTATATTTTAACAAAAGATTATATTTCATTAATAAAGAAGAAAAAGCACTAGCAAAGAGTTGTTTGGTACAACTAAACATGCTTAACCAACTATAAATTGACTGAAAAAATTAATAGGGTTATGAAAAATCCAAAAAAAGATATGGGTGTGTAAAGATAGCTCTGCATGGAAAGGAAAAATGAAAGAAAGATATGTGTGATTTTTTTACCTGAAATAGGCAGCTTAAACTTGATGTGATGAAAAAAGTCCTTGGTTTCTGCAATCCAGACTAAAATAAATTAAAAATTAAGCTCAAATATATAATAAAACTTGAGAATAGTAGAAATTTCAAAGGAAAATAAAAAATTTATATTGTAAAAATAAAACTCGATCGTCCGGAAAAATGAAAACTCTATCAGCCGAAAAACAAAAACTCTATCTACCAGTAGAAATTGGAATACACTTAAAAGATAAAACAAAAACAAAATGAAATCAGTAGAAATTTCAAAGAAAAAATCAATAAAAACTTCAATTTGGTGTTAACCCAGTCCTTGAGGAACCTAAGGGAAACACAAAAAAGCTTTAAATTTTTTCAAAAAATAAAACTAAAACTAAATAACAAAGATCTCATGATTGCTAAAGAAATCAAATTTAGAACCTCAATTGAGCAATTGGTAGAAGAAAAGTTGGCATTCTTAATGACAACTGAAAATTGAGGTTCAAAAGGAGAGTAGCAATTACCTGGGAGGTAATAAAGCTGAAACGCCAAGCTGATGGCCGACGAAATCACCAAAGAGTGGCAATTACGTCAGGATGATGGCCTTCTTTTGAAGGTTTCAGGTAAATGAGATAACTAGGTTTTAGGTGGGAAATGGCCAATTAAAAATAACGAGGAAAAATATATTATAAAAAGGAGGCAATACTAAAGCGCTATTTTTTTCTATGGATAGTGGGGGTTAAAAAAACCCCACAAATCTATAAATTTTAGCGATATGTGTTTAACCCTCTCACTTAATATAATCTTGCAAAGGTTATTAAAAATTATCCCACAAATAAACCCCGCAACTTGACTTCTTTTTTATCGTGTCTATAGCAACGACTTAAATAATTATATAAAGTGATTGATCTCTAATTTTAATTGCTTGATTCTTCTTATACCTTTCTCGGTAACGACCTCTCCACTTCATATGAGATAGCAGTATGGACTACGTATACTCTACGTCCCCAGACCCTACTTTATAGGAATATACTAGGAATGTTGTTGTTGTTGTTGTATCTTATAAATGAAAATCTGATATTTGATAATTGCTTGTATACCTGATAAATGCTTGTACACCTGATAATTCTTTGAATTTCTTAGTGAAAAGTGATATAATAGAAATTGGTTGTTACTACTTTCTAATTGTAGATTTGAAAATATTATTATTTCTAATGGAGTTACAAATTTTTTAAAAAATAAGAAAATAAAATGTGGGGTAGTGCGTGTTAGAATTTTTGACCTGATTTTCTTACCAAAATTAAGTTTTATTTTTCTTATAAGGAAAATAAAAGTAATACCATAATCATTTTTACTTTTCCTAAAAGGAAAATATAAAATGTTTTCATATTTGGAAAACCTTTTTCTTGAAGGAAAAGTTTTGGACATCTATAAATAGAAGACCCTTTTTTTCATATCATAACACAATAGTATCCACAATGTAGTCATTAAAGAGTCTTGTTTAGGGGGAGATTTCACCCAAGAGATTTTATGTTTTTTCATTATTAGTTTTTCAAATGTAGGTCGTGACCGAATCAAATTAATAATGTCTTTTTAGTAAATTTTTATTTGTCATCTGAATTATCACCATCTTAATTTGCAAATTATAAGCTTCCGCATGACGCCCTCTCGATTTCGAACCCAACAAGTGGTTTCAAAGCTTATGGTTTAATGGTTTGGTGAAACGAGATTAAAGAAATGTTCAAAGCGGTTTCAAATCAAGTTGCAACCAACTTGGAGATAATGAAGATTTTTTTGTCAGAAATATAAGTCCAAAAAAAAAAAACTACATGAGAAGAATAAATTTCAACCATATTTTCAACAATCCTTAAGCTCCATCTTTAAAACGAAATTAATTTTCAATCTATGTTTATGGGGTCCAACTTTCAAACTGTGCTTATTTTCAAAGTTTGGGCTCCTTTCAACTCGTGCATATATTTTTAACACATGAGCTCCACTGTTTTATTAAAGAGTCTTGTTTAGAGAGAAATTTCATCCAATAAGTTTTATGTTTTTCATTATTAGTTTTTCATACGTAGGTCGTTTGACCGAATCATAACAATAATAAGTCTTTTTAGTATATTTTTATTTGTTATCTGAGTTATCACCGTCTTGGTTTGCAAACTATAGCTTTCGCATGACGCCCTCTCGATTTTGAATCCAACAGTGAGGTGCAGATATGCACAAATATGAGTAGCGGATGGATTTATAGGGCTTCAAAGGTGATTTGAGGCGGTGCGAGGCAATTTTTAAATTCACGAGTTTAGAAAGAACCCGTACTACACCCACACCGCCTGCCCCCATTGCCATCCGTGAGCACGGGCTCCTATATATAAGTATATGTATACGTGTGCATTTTCAAATTCTTGGAGTATCTGTCCAATTGACTTATAGCTTTGAAGTGAAGCAAGATTTGATAAATAGTTGTTCAAAATAGTTTATTCGTCTTTTTGTCGGCAGTGCCACTGAAAATTCAGCAAAAATGGTACAGTAATTCTATTTTTTTTTAAAAGGAATCACACTGTTACTCTAACGGCTAGTTCATATTTAGGATTTTTTAAAACCCCATAAGTTTGACGTGAAGCATGTGCTTAAAATTGTCTTCAATTCATGTAACACACTCAATCTTTCATCTATAATTGTGGAACATTTAATCCAAATTATCAATAGAGGCTTATTGAGTTACATATTTTTTACTAATATTTCTTGATTGATACAGGATACTTGCATGCTGGAATAATTTTTTTACAGCTTCAACTTTTCTATAGTTAATATTTCAGAATTGTCAAAAGTGAATATCATTTGGCTTTGGGTAAATATTTAATAAATTCTGGGTATTAGATTTATCAAGAATTGTTTGGGTAAGGGAGAATCCACAAGAACTTAGATATGGAGGTGCGGTTTTTGAAATTTTTGTTATTCTATTTTAGAGTTTAGTACAGTTTTTTATGTGTGGTTTCTGCTACTTTTTATAAGAAAAAAAAAAAATCTATTTTGTTGTACATTGGTTTTGCGATTTTGGAGAATGACGGGATTTTTCCTATTGTTTCTGATTAAATCTTTTTTTTTTTTTTTAACTTTCATAGTCTCCATAAAATTTAATAGTTAAAATTTGTTAAATATTTGAGGAAAACCAACGTAAAGGGAAAAAAAATGCTTAAAGTATATTTTTGAGATCATTTTGAACCTACTATACCAAATATAAGAGCCATATGTGTCATTTTCTCCGAGTCATTACATAAGATTAAAAGATAATACCGAAAACGCAACAGATAAATAAATATAAATTAAAAAGTTATCAGTCTGTTTATGGGAAGATTAGCAAAAGATATACCGTCTGATAGAACTAAATTCTTTAGAACCATTTTGAGCCTACTATTCCATTTTTGTTTCTCTTTTCTGGATAATCACAAAATTAGGTCAAATCTTGCCAATATGGTTAGCATGGAAAGAGAATTAATTCAAAATGTATGATCAGTGCAAAACGACGAATTTACCATCCACTAATTTAAGAAGTTCACAATGTTTTAATCATTTGAAAATCACTACTAGAAGTACAAAATTTCACAATTGACTGTACCCACTGGACCAATGTGTACTTTAAATTCAAAGCCAACTATCAAGAATGCACCATTTTAATTTCTGTGCTCCATGCAAATGGACAAATATAGGTGCTATTATTTATGTCAATGACTAGAACTATTAGATTGATCAGTTAACCGATGAAAAAGAAGTAATATATAAAACTCACACGTGAGTAGACATGTTGAGACATAATTAAATAATTTCTCTGAATAAAAATTTATTTTTTCTAACGTCTTAAATTATAACATGAGACGGTCACACACTATAACAAACATTGTATATGATTTCCTAGATGTCCATCAGGTTTTCATTTCCTTGCTTTAAGTAAATTAAGTAGCAACTAGCAAGGTGATGGGGTATAGCTAGAAACTCTAGAAAAAGTTTGAGCATAAAATGCTAGTAGATCTTGACCATAATTGTATGAGTATCAAAGATAGATGATTTACATCATTTCCATGTTTCAACGGTGTACTATTTCAAAGATCTCATGGAAAAAATTCTGCTCAAATTTTTGATTCGAAATCGAGAGGGCGTTATGCGAAAGGTTAGAGTTTGCAAACCAAGACGGTGATAATCCAGATGACAAATAAAAATATACTAAAACTTAATATTATTGATATAGTTTGGCCAATTGACCTACACATGAAAACTAATAATAAAAAATATATAAAATTGTTGGGAGAATATCTCCCCTGAACAAGACTCTTAAATGATTACATTGTAGATGCTACTGTATTGTGTTATGAGAAGGGGAGTCTTCTATTTATAGAGTTCCAAAACCTTTCCTCCAAGAAAAAAGGTTTGTCAAATTTGAAAAAGTTTTATATTTTTCTTTCAAAAAAAAGTAAAAGTAATTATGGTATTACTTTTATTTTTCTTTCAAGAAAAGTAAAATTTAACTTTGGTAAGAAAATCATGACAAAAAGCCTAAGCAAATCTCCCCTTTTTGACTTGATTTTCTTGACTTGATCCGCCTTCTTCACATCGTCTTCATCACTGCTGTGTGGCATGCTTAAAATGGAGTTTTTGGGTTAAGAAAAATATATCAGCCCTTTCGGGTTAAAAATATTGGAGCCTTTTGTAGGGTTAAAAAGTAAGCTTTATTTTCAAATATGTAACTACAGGATTGTTGAAAATATGATTGAAATATCTTCTCCACATGTAGTTAGACAAAAACATCATTATCGTCAAACTGGTTGCAGCTTGATTTGAAACCGTTTTGAACCTTTTTAATCTCATTTCACCAAACAATTGGGTCGTAGGATCTGATATCACTTGTTGGGCTTAAAATCGAGAGGGCATCATGCGAAAGCTTAGAGTTTGCAAACCAAGACGGTGATAATTCAGATGACAAATAAAAATATACTAAAACTTAATATTATTGATATAATTTGGCCAATTGACCTACACATGAAAACTAATAATAAAAAATATATAAAACTGTTGGGAGAATATCTCCCCCTAAACAAGACTCTTAAATGACTACATTGTGAATGATACTGTGTTATGGTATGAGAAGGGAGTCTTCTACTTACAGAGTTTCAAAACCTTTTCTCCAAGAAAAAGGTTTGTCAAATATGAAAAAGTTTTATATTTTTCTTCGAGTAAAAGTAAAAGTAATTATGATATTACTTTTATTTTTCTTTTAAGAAAAGCAAAACTTAAATTTGCTAAGAAAATCAACACAAAAAATCTTAATAGAAATGACTACGAAAGTAATTTTAGTGACAGAAAGATAGTAGTGTATGGTTGTTTGCAACAACTTTTAATGTGATAAAAAATGACTTGCAATTAAAAAAAATATGAAAAATCATAATTTTATCGATAAATAATGTGACTACACTTCAATGAGTTTCTTTGACTTTTCTTTTCTGATTATCTCTGTGATTCGAGAACCAAAGCAGTGAGTTTCTCGATTGGAAAGATGGATGTTAAGAATTCATCACCAACTTAATTAATATCCAAGTCACTCCAAAAAAAAAAAATCTAGAATATATAAAAGTTCATGTAGAGAATAGAAGGAAAATCTTTAGAATGAGTGCTCTAGAAACAAAAGTGTCGAAATATTTTAGAAATGATAGATCTAGAATTATATGATTGGAGAAACATTCTAGCTAGAATAGAGTAGTAAATACCATAGCTAGACTTTTCCATCACCGCCACCTATAAATAGAGGTTACCATGTGAGTTGTAAGTATGCTCAAAATAGGAGTGCTTAAATAAGTATGCTCAAGTAGCAAGAGTGTGTGCTCAACAATAGGTGAACTCAAGAAAAAGAGTGAGTGCTCAAGGAAAGAGTATTGCTGAAACAAGCAACAAGTGAAGAATAAGAGAAACCAACAAAGAGAGTTGCTAGGAGTGTAATTGTAAGACCGCAGCAGGTCTTTACTTTGTAATAAATAATTTAAGTTATGAGAAATCGACTCTGCCTACCATAAAATATCCGACAATGGGAACCTCCTTGGAGTTTAATTGATTTTCATAAATAAGGATTTTGTGTATCTTCTTGAAGCATTTGATAGTCAAGAAGAGTTTGATCATATCTTGATCTCGCAATGAATACACAAGATTTCGTGGGATATTTGAGATGTCGCTTTAATGATTATATTACCTGGGCCGTTTGGTGTGAGGTATAGGGATAAATAGTCCCGAGATAAAATGAAGTGGAGTATTATTTTATCCCATGTTTGGTTTGAAGTAGTAGCTATAGCCGGGATTATTTATCCCCCCATTTACACATATCGATGGGATAAGTTATCTCATATACATGGTGGGATAACCAATCCCGAGTTATTCCGGGATAACTAATCCCGGGATTAATTATCCCGGGATAACTCTTTCCCAACCAAACGAATATATAAGTGTGAGCTAGAATTTAGGACAAAGTAGCCTCCAAAACTCTAATAGAGATTGGCCTTATCTATGGAGCTCTACAAAATTTTGGATGTCTAAAATGTAGATAGGAAGATAAAATTACGAGTACGTACAAACTTCCTCTCAAGACTCCACAAAATGGGGATCATTTGGTCATCTTCATGCTTTGTTCAATAGATCCATACACAGCAATGTACATCTAGCAAACTTGACTCGGTAAATAGTACTTACTAAAAACAAAACTTTAGAACTAATTGAATTAAGTCTTTTAGTCATGTTACATACACCAGGGATTACAAGTTCCTGATGTTAAAAACAAGAAGCTATAATGAACTCGAGGACTTCAAAAAAAAAAAAGTAAAAAATACTGAGCTAAAATTTTATTGCATGACTAACCTAATCACACCCCAAGGTGTGGCTGAAGCACACTTCAAAATAAACCAAAAAAATGCCTCGAATATCCTTGAATTCAAATGCCAGAAACTTAGTACAACTTTTATTATATCTTGTACATACATTAGGGAAAAACTGAACTGAAAGAGGTCAGAAAAGAACATCAACAATGCTTTACTCGGAGGCAGGCTATCTGAATCCTCGCTATCCATTTCAGTCTATTCAAATCAGCTTCATTCCGAAAAAGCTAAAAGAGTGAAAGCAAAATTAAAGATTTCACTGATGACGCATAAACCTGAGGCGGCGAGGAATGTATATTCGCGTCTCACGCAGCATTAATATCCTATAGTTAAAAGTCACTTGAAACTTGTATCATCAGAATGAATAATATCTGTGAGTTTTTGTTGGATAGAGTCCGCATTAATCCTTATCCGATCTGTGGAAACCTGCAAGAATTACAAAACAAATGAAATTGATATTGATCTTTCACAATTAGTACAAAGCTATCTATGTACGTTGATCAGAACTCTTTCATATTTGAATCCTCCAACTATGGTGCATTTCAATATTTTTAAAAGTCTAAGCAACATAGCAGTTAAGTACTACTAAAAGATAAATTTTACTATGGAGTATATGATTTTAGGGACGGAGCTACATCATATGGAAAGGATTTAATTGGAACCTCTTCATTCGAAAGTCATGCTACGTGCAAATATATACTACTGAATCTCCTTAAAATAAGGGAACGGAAGATCAAAATGAAGGCAACGATTGCTCAAAGCTCCTTTAGCTAGCAGGTTTAACTACCAAACATTTTTTGAATCCTCTCGTTAAAATTTCTTATTTCATCCGTCTTATATATATCTAATGAAAAGAAGTCATGAGTATTATCAATTTTCTGCTGGATTTATACCTCGGTTCGAATAGTGTGAAGTACACTTTTACTATTTGTTTTGGTGCAGCTGCAGTTTACTATGCTAAGCCCTTCCTGAAGTAATACTTGAAGAACCCTAGAAAGGCGGAACCCTTCATTCTTGAGACAACAATTGACTAAAATTTCCATGCCATCCAAGCATTCCTTCACTGTCACAATAGTTGCAGGCGAGGAGCTACTAGTAGATGAGCTTCCACTTTTGGGATAATCAAGATTACTTAAACCAATTGACTCCTTCTTTAACTTTTCTCTCCTTTCTTCCAAATGCTTGACATTCTTCTGCAGTTGTTCTATGTAATTCGCTGCCACAAGTATGTGGTCTGATGTGGAACGCTTTCCCTGAATGATTTCAACATCTAACTTTTTTAGGTAAATGTAATAAAAAGTGTGTTAATTACCCGTAATAACATGTAAAAATACAGTAATTTATAGAAAAATTCTTTTTTACTGTTTGTGTATATAGGCTAAATAATTCATAAATGGAATGAGAAGGTTGATCGGATCATGAGAAATTCATAAAAAAAGAAAAGTAAATGTGGATTTTTGGGAGAACAAGTTAGGGAAACCTAAAGAAAAAAGGAAAACAGACCTTAATATTTTCAAGGGGAAGCTGTTGTCGAAGACAAGCATAAAGAGTAGACATTTCTTGCCTTCTTTGCCGTTCGGTTTCTCTATGCATCACTTTCTTTTGTTTATTTTCTTCAGTAGACGCAACGGACCATTTTTGTAGCCTATTGCCTCTCTGATTGTTGTTGTTGTTAAACCTAAGATTGTTGTCCCCCAACTCCAATGAGTCAAAGGGAGTAAAATCAGTAACCAGATCTTCTTGGTATATGAAATTAGAAGGGTTGGTATATGGCTCATGATGTGGAAAAAAGAGCTGTCGATGGGAATCATTAGCATCATCATCTTGTTGTAAAGGAAACATTGAATGGAAATTATCCATTAATACCAATAATTAATCAGCCTTAAATACAGGAACTGATTAAATAGAACAAAAAAAAAGGAAGAGAGATATGTTTGTTAGGCTGTACGTTCTGGAAAATATTGAAGGGGGTCCTTTGATGTCAAGATTCTTAATTGTTCATAATTATACAAATTAAAGAGATAATATAAGCAGATCTCACCGGCCAGTTTCATTAATCTTCCATGTGTGTACTGATTCTATTTCTACAAACCTCCAAGTAAAAACTTACACGCACCGATATATACATCAAATTATTGTTCTTTATCATGATTAAGTGATTAAATGAACTAAAATACTTTTTAATTAATCATGATAAAGTAAAATGAACACTAAATCCAAATACATATCATGCATGTATTGGCTTAATGTATACGCCGAATGCGTGTAAATTTTAACCAACCTGCCACCTCCCCACCTACTAATTAATTAGTTCACACTCGTGTGGACCAAATACCCTACCTAGAGACCAATTATTGGATTATTCTATCGAGCACTGTGACCAACATTTTTGTTATGTCAATATGTCTGTGACTTTGACCAAATAATCTACATAGATTTATTTAGTTGATAATTCCACCTCAATATAATTGATACTGATTAATTTATCATTAGGTTTACCCTGATTATTGTGATATCAGAATTTTTTTGTTTTGGATGACAGTGGTGTGTGACATTAGATATTTAATATAACAAGTCTAATTGAAGTTAGCCTGACCAAATAATTCATTAGGAGTTAGTATATATTATTGGTAATCCTTTTAGCAAAATGTTCATCGTCTTGTCTTATGGTTTCCTATTTTCTTTTCATGGAATGGTTAACCTTTGCGTGCATATGTACTAGGTTAGGTAGTTTAATTTATTTATTGTCTATGTAATTACACTTTGGAAGGATTTGATTTTATATCCTCCATCTATGTATGTTACTTTTAGCTATTTAATTTAAAAGAAGAATCATCAAATACACCTTGAACTTGTCTCAAAAAGTCGATGACACACTCAAACTATTATGACACCTATTACACACATATTCTATTTGAAAGTGAATTTTTTTTCCACCCTGAAAGCTGGTGTGACACAAAAATAAAAATAAATTAAAAAATAGGCGTGTTTATTAGAATTTATTTATATTTTCTTTATTTTTAAACTTTCAAACCATTTTATATTTTCTCTTTTCCTCATTTATCTTCATCATCACTTTTCCTCTTTTCTTCACACTCATGAACCATCATTTTCAGCATTTAGAGTTTCAAAAAACTTTATTTCTTCACTCCTTTTATTTTAGTATTGTTTCAAATTTTCATATGTACTTTATCATTAGATATTCCATCTTCATTCTTAATTTTTTTTAAAAGAAATTTCATACATCCTTTTCACTAAACAAAAAAAAGAAAAACTAAAATAATTAATGACTCACAGGTTAAGAAAATATAGCTTTTGGTGTTGGAGAATTGTTGTTTCATTGGAAAAGAACAGATTTTTAGTGATTTTTAAGTGAGAATTATATTTTTTGGTAGACTCAATTCAACGAATTTTTTTAAGCATACCCAATTCAACGGATTATTTTTGACATACCCAATTCGACAGGGTAATTTTCATCAATTTCATGATCGATTACTTTTGTAATGTTGATATAATTTCTCTGAATGTGTGAAATTTCGATAAAAAAAGCGTAGATCTTAAAGAAAAGGAAAAATGAGGTACTAAGGACAATGTAAACAAGGATGACAATTTTGCGACGGCATTATTGTCACTACTAGAAATTACCCCTATTGCAACGAATCTTTTGGCAACGGTTTCAAAGGCGTTGCGATAGATAATCTATTGCAACGCTTGGAAGCGTTGCAAAACTAATTTGTTCTAGTAGTTCTATAACTGTTGGTATTGACGAATAACCGTTGCAATGGAGTATCTTATAGCAACGATTTCATAAATTGTTGCCATAGAGTCACCTATTGCAACACATTTTAAAAAAAAAAAAAAAAGCTATTGCATCGATTTTTCTTTTTTCCTCCCTATTTTTTTATAAGATCCACCAAAACTATAAAAAATATATAATAAAAAAAGAATACAAAAAAAGCCTTTCATTCTCAACTTGATCACTCTCATCAGTCCACAAACCCTAGTATTGCCACTGCGCCGACTGACCACTGCTCTCCGACTGCTGCTCCGACTTGCCCACTATTGCTTTGATTGTCACTCTGACTGCTGTTCCGACCGCGACTCCGACCGCCGCTCCAAGCACTAGTTCGATTTACAATAGCCGACAGATCTAGTTGTTGAATCCTCTTAGTAAGCTTGTTCTTCATATGAATCCATTCATTTTATGTTGCAATGGAGTCAAGATCTAGAAATTTGGCGTTCTTTGTTGACAAATTCCAAAGGAAAAATATAATTAGGATATTTAAGCTGTTATTTAATTTCTAGCTTTGCTGGTACTATCATTTTTATTAGATTAGCAAGTCATGTTTGTTAGGTAGCTTTCGATTAGCCAAAAACTACAATTTACTTTCGTCGTGATTGCCTTTGTCCATTAGTTGCTAGTCATTATATAGCTTCTTTGGTACTTATTATTACAAAATTAGATTTTTGTTTGGAGAAAATTCATTCTCTACGGGATGTTATAATGGATGCCTATTGTGGTGGTAGATTTGAAGTATTCAAATCAATTGAGTAATAGAAGTTCACCTGTTAATGACTGTACTTTTGGGTGTAGTCACTAACTCAAGCTTGTCTCTGTGAGAATAAAGCCTATACTTTTGTTGTGTGTGTATATGATTTAATTTGTTTTGATTGTTCATAAAATATTAACATAGTTGAAACTGCTAGTAATGACCCCAATCTAGAAGGTTGAACATTGAAAATAATGTTGATCATATATTAGATATTCAAGTATGAGGGTGTAAAGATTGTACAATTCATCTACTTTAGTGTAATTGGGATGCAAACCAACTGAAGGTTCTTATGATTTTGGCTAATGTGGATATGATTATTGTTTGGTTTGGTGATGGATCAAGGCAAGACATAAAATTATGGTGGGGATTTTGGTGGGATTATAATGTTTCAATCCCATGTTTTACGGCATGGATGATCTTGAGCCGATGGTCTATCGGAAACAACTTCTCTACTCCTTCAGAGGTAGCGGTATGGACTGTGTACATCTTACCTTCCCCAGACCTCACTTTGTGGGAACACACTGGGTTTGTTGTTGTTGTTGTTATTCTCCTTATGATCAAGGTTTATTAAATTATATTGATGTACAACCTAAAGAAGCTTCGTGTTACTTAATAACTAATCTCAAACTTGTTCAAGTTCCACAAACAGGAGTAATCTGTTTTGTATATACTTTGAATGCCAGATATGTATGGAATGAACATATGGGTGTATTGGATGTGATATACTAGTATGACGTAGTTCATTTTTTAATAATATTTTCCCCGACTAAAAAAGATCTTTGATAAGTAAAGTTGAGTATAAGTCGCGATCAATTAGATATAATAATTTTTAAATGTCATGATGGTTTCTCTTCTGTATATGAACATCAGTTGCATATGTTTCATATACATTCCATTTATTTTTTGCTAAGGAATTTTCTTCAAAATATATAGGTTTGTGAATGTAGTTGAAGCTCTGGGAGGAGCTGATTGGCTAGCAGAGAATGTAGTCCTGAAAGACATTAGCTCTTAGAATGATCTAATTGGAGCATTTACAATTGGAATCCAATAGCTAGGTCTATCTGGTTGGAAGCCCGAGGAATGCAAAGCTGTTGGAAATGAACTTTTATTGTGGAAAAAGAGGGGTATTTCAAAAAATGAAGGTATCTTATCGGTATCACTCATCAGTGATATATCATATGCGCAATCAAGAATGTATCAGCAATCCTGAAAATTTTTGTTCTTATCTTTATTGAAGGCAGTGAAGATGGTAAGACTATATGGGCATTAAGACTAAAAGCGACTCTTGGTAGAAATCGGAGGTTAACCGAGGAGTATTCTGAGACACTTCTCCAAATATTCCCTGAAAAAGTCCAGGTATAACAATATTTTGGAAAAAAAATAATTACTTTAGAACACAGTACTGGCCTGTAGGCTTCATTTTATCTCTTGGTATGGGTTTAGCTATGGAGTATTCTGTAGTTTACAATTTTTTATTTTTAAAGATTTCCATTATATATGTGGAATACATGTAATTTATCCACATTGGATATTTACATTTAGACCACAACATTATATAGATTGACTAAGTCGGCTGGAAGGAAGTTTTTTTCTTATATCAGCCCTTATTTTATTCAGTGTCATTGACATGCTTGTTAGTGAAAACATATATAAATTGGGATTTCAACTAACATTTGTGGTCTTGCAGATCTTAGGAAAATCTTTGGGGATTCCTGAAAATAGCGTGAGAACATTCACTGACGCTGAAATTCGAGCAGGGTATGTTGGACAAATATTTTATCATTCTGAATACTGTTGCTCCAGTATTATTGTTCTTATTTCTACCTTTTACTGGGAGATGTTAGTATAAGTTGACAAATGTCTAACTTTTTAAAATTACATGTTATTTTTAGTGTGATTTTTTGGGTCTCGAAGCTTGCTACACTACTTTTGAAGGCTGTTAGAAAGATAATTGGATCTTCAGGCTGGGACGTTCTTATTCCAGGAGATGCTTTTGGAGAGCTAATACAGGTGAATGTTTATTTTCATTCTTTTATTCCAGCAATTTACTTATATTTTTGGATCTCTAGCTGGTATTTGCACAATAGACTTAGTTAATTTTCTCAAGCTGTTATTCATGTAGTGAATAAAGCTAATGGAGATGAAGAGGTTGCTAGTGCTTCTACAGAATCCTACGGTATTAGAAACTTATGGATTACTCAAAGCAGGATATACTGAATGTTGTTGTTGACCATCTTGCAGGTGACTGCAGCAGGAAGTAACATATCTGGAGTTGTACTTCTACAAGAGCTACCTCATTTATCTCATCTAGGCGTTAGGGCCCGATAGGTGAGTTCCAAATTTCGCTGCCATCTCCAAAAGTTAATTATAGACTTCCTTTTATACGATTGTTAGTTATAGAAGTGTTACAGACTTCTGATTGCAGGAAAAGGTAGTTTTTGTAACCTACGACGATGATGACAAAGTTTTTGACGTAAGAAAACTACTAGGAAAATATGTGAGGTTATTTTCTTCACCTTTTAACTTACTGGTGCTTCAAATACATTAGTAGTTTCTTTATTTTGTCTTTAATTTTCTTTGTTTTTTTTGTTTTGTTTTTCAGGTTAGAAGCATCATCAATTGGTGTAAAGTTAATTGCTTCTTCATCGGAAATCGCCACTAAAAATTGATACTTTATGGGAAAACTAATGACTGTTTGACTTTAACATTTTTCTTTTGGATTTAGATTACTAGTTTGTTGGATATTTTAATTTGAATTGTTAATGAAAGATTTTGTTGTGATGTGTATATATAATTGTGTATTAATATAATTCTTTCTATATATATACATATATATATATATATCAATTGGTATTTAAACTAGCTGTAATAATAGGTGGCAAAAAAATATTGTAAAAGATTAAAAAATCATTGCAATAGGTGTCAAAAATCATTGTCATAGGTAGTGAAATCATTGCAAAATATTAATAATTGTTGCAATAGGTATATTGCAATTTTTTTTGTTATTGTAATAGAATCTATTGCAACGGTTCTTCGCCGTTGCAATAGAGTCTATTGCAACATCTCTCAACTGTTGCAATACAGTCTATCGCAAGGCTAAACCGTTGCAATAGATAATTTGAACCGTCACAATAGGAGTTGCAACAACCGTTGCAATAGATAAATCTATTGCAACGGTTGTTATAACCGTTTCAAATGTCGTTAGGATAGGCCTATCCCAATGCCCATATATGCAACGCATATAAAATCGTTGTGGTAGCTCTATGGCAACGATTTTTATATCTATCACAATATTTTTTGAATCGTTGCCATAGGGATAATTTCTGGTAGTGTGTAACTGTTAGGTGGTGAAGAAGAAGAAATTGAAAGTGACTTTTGACAGCGATAATGGTGATTTCAATGATAGATTTGAATATGGTTGTTGAATTTTGTGGTGTTTCTTTGCATTTTTTGTGGGGGCAATAGTTTTGGTGTAATTTTAATGGTGATTTTCTTGTGGGGGTTGAAATTTGTGGTGATTATTTTTATTTTTTGTGGTGAAATATATGAATTTAGTGATGGTATGGCGGCTATAATGGTGGTTTTATAGTGGCTTTGTGGTGTAAAGCATAAAGGAATCAATTAAGTGATATTAAGAGGAAAAAACTTGAAATGTGACATAGCTTCCGATGTGGCAATGATATTGCAACGATGAGGCGTGAGTGACATGCACTCTCCCATCATGTGACTGGTTATACATGTGCTAAGGTGGAAATAAATTCAGTTCAAAATAGTATAGGAGCATAATAGGTCGTCATAATAATTTGAATGTGTCATCGACTTTTTGGGACAAGTTCAGGGTGTATTTGATGACATTACCCTTAATTTAATAAATAAGGTAGGGTCAATGCCAAATAAACCTTCCATCATGGGTGAGGTGAAAACCCAGGCCGATGGCTTAATCTGTATCTATAATCTATAATATATTAAATGTGTGAAGGGTCTTAGAAATGTTATTTGAACCTTTTGTCTTTCATTAAAAGTCTTTGCTTTAGACAAAATCATCTTTTCACTATTTTTTCTAAGGTTTAACAGTTAAAAATTAATAAAATATATTTATGATAATATATGGACAAAACCTAAAATTCTACCCACAATCTGCCCTAATTAACACTAATATAACACTCCTATGGTACTACCTTATATTAATTACTTATTTTAGGACTTGGACTTTAATTTAATTCCTTTATTCTAAAATTCCTACACTATATAGTTCATGTGAAAAGACTCATCAGTAGTAGGTTTTTATTTGTTAATGGAATTCTTTTACTTTCAACGTCATTATAAGTTAGGAGTATTAATTTTCAATCAATTTCAAGTATTTTTATTTTGTCGATAAAATTCTGATAGATTCTACTACTTTTTCTTCTTATTTTGAATCATCTTCTTATATTCATTATTATAATTTTTTTTAGTTAAAACTTTAAAGATTATATATGATTAATAATCAACAATAAATTTCTTCTCGTGTTTCTATTTCAATTGAAATTATGATCGAAAAATTAAAAGAAATAAAGTATATTGCTACCAAATAAAGTAGTCAAAAAAATCAAAACTATATCGCTTCTTTTTTCTGGTTTTATTTAAATTGTGTCTTAATTTTGATTATATTATTTAATTATATTTTGAAATATTATTCATTGAGTTGAGTTGGGAATATGCCTCTACATCAAGGATTATAATTGTCATGGTCTAAGAGTATATGGCCATCCTCAATGAGATCAAAAAGGTGTTGTGAGGACTTTAATGGAACCAAAAGAAGAAGAAATGAGAAAGATGGAGCTAAATAAAGAGGGGTTTCTCTTAATTATGTTAATGTGCTAAATGACTTTAATATTACATCCTCTTTGTCATTATTCCCCCCAAAATTTTCTCAATTATTAATGGAAATCAAGGATCATCTTTTGCGCCAATTTTGTTTTGAAAAGTTGTTCATGGAATTAATCATCTTTGTACTATTATTTATTATAATTTTTACTTATATATTTTTTATATAGATTAAAATTTTAAAATGGCTCTTAAATATGTATTCATATTTGTGAGAGTAAGATATTGTCTCATTAAATTTATAATATTTAACCTACAAAAAAAAATAAAAAGATTAGGCGTCATACTTTGGTAACAAGTAAAACCTATCCTTATAGAAAGTCATCAAAATCAATAAAAAATTTTCTTATTAAGACTTATTAGAATTAAATAATAATTTAAATTCAATGTACTAATCGCAAGGAGTGATCTTCGTATCTAGCACTAACCAATTATTCTATGTGGATATAGATTTTCAGATTTTTGTAATTAAGGAAAGAATTATATAAGGTAAAGTATTAATTGATTTTATAATTCTATATATTAGGATTTTCTTAATTATAGAAAGATTTTAAGTATGGAAAAATGAAGATTCCTATTCGATGATGACAAAATTATTTAAGATAGTATTTTCTTTCTGTTAACATCATCTTTTCACATTTTTTTGTAATATTAAGAGTTAAAAATTAATTAAATATATTTATGGTAAAAATTTTCCTTATTAGAAGTCATCGGAATTAATGACAACTAATACTTCTTTCATTAGTTTAAAAATTCAAAATCAACTAAATTTGATTTTAAGAAGATTTTAAAAATCTAGAAATAAATATAAAAACATTAGAATAAGAAAAATTTAAGAAGTACCAAATTTTAAAAAGTTTTAAGTACATAATAAGAATGTAATCAATGATTTTGTAAGGATTTGACTTTAAAAATAAGAAAAGATTTTAAATATAGAAAAAAAATAACCGTACTACAAATATGGTTCAAATTGATACGTCTCTATTAGTCTCTGGTAGCAAGGGAAAGAGGTACTACATGACAAACGCAAAAGCTATATCAATCAACCACTTGAAACTTTTGGTGGTAAAATATATATGTGCTTACATTAAAATATATGTTTATGTTTACATTATTATATTAAAGTGTGAAGAATCTTTTAAAAGTGATTTAAACTTTTATCCTTCATTAAAAGTCTCCGCGATAAATAAAATCACTTAATTTTGAATAATCAAACGTTACACTTACGGTTAAACTAGTTTTTTAAAAAAATTATGTGAAATATCTCAGGATTGGATTTAATCTGAAGGAGTCCTACTTTATAATAAGAGCTTAATTACTTCGTGCAATTTATGTGTAGTAATTCGGAATAAGAGTATTAAATTAACTATTTTTTTGTGTTAATTTAGAGATAGAATCTTCAGTTTTATTTAAAATAATATTTGTATATAGAAATTATATAAAAAGTACCATAAATTTCGATAATTAATTAAGGCAAAATGGTCTACTATATCCTTGTACTTATCCGAGTTTGTAAAGTGGACACCTCTACTTAGCCCTTTGTCATCTGAACCCCTTAACCGATCAAAACATAAGATTTTAAACGCCTCCTACCATGTGTGTAGCTCACTCTCCCTAAAATAAATTACACGTCAGATCCACGTCACATTAATTAATGTCATGCCATAAGTATATTCATTAATTATTTTTTAATATTATTAATCAACAATATTAAATTAAAAAATTATTTTTTAAAATAATTCATATTTCTCACCTTCCTCCACTTTTCCAAAACCACAACCACGATCTCCACCTCCCCTAATAACCTACACCCACAAAAAACACAATCCTCACCTCCCTAACGCCATTTTCCTTTTGTTTACTATTTCACACAATAATTAGAACAACAATCTATACTTCATCTATTAACAGTACCAAAAAACGCACACCCACTTTCAATTTCATCTTTCCTTAATTTATTTGGTGGGGCGTGTAGGAGGGAGAGGAGGGGAGGGGGTGCGTCTGAGAAATGGATTTTTATTTGGGTGGGTAGATAAGGTGTGAGGGGTTGATGTTCGAAGAAGAAAAAAGAGTAGCTGGAGAGAGGGTAGGGGCTTAAAGAAGAACAATAAGTGGGGGGAGGGGGAAAAGGGCGGAAGAAGGAGTGGGGAGGGGGAGAGGGTGCGATGGTTGGCTGGGTGTGGTGATGGTGGTGTTTAGTTGGGGATAGGGTTACTTATCGGACGGATCAAATAGACCTCACACTTAACAGTTTGTGTTATCGGTTATCAATTTTAAAATATACAAATCCACTAGCCAATCAATACTACATCAGTTGGTTCGGTAAAAAATAAATAATTATGGGCGGTGTATCAGACCTCCACAATTCTTTCTTAGATAAAGACACCTTACAGGATAGAACACTTATTTCCATAGTAACTACAAAAATAGTAATACTAAAAACTAGCACTTGCCTCTCAAGTCTCAAAACCAACTCTTTCCATTAAGGAAAAAAAAACATAGCATAAAAAGATTATTTTTTGGGTAATAAAAAACAATTGAGTAGAGGCTATTCTTTGAAAAGCCTTTAAAAGTCGAAAGAGGAAGAATATATTAGTCCTAATAACTTTACTCTTTAGTCTTTATTAGGTTTAATAATGGTCTTTAGATTATTACGGTAGAATTTAGATACATTACGTTTAGTTTTTATATATTATAATAATATAATATGTATTTTATATATCTAGGTGGAAAAGTATAAGTATATATGGCAATTCATAACCGATTGACGGTTATTCAATAAGAAAATTGAATAATCCACCCCTACACCAATAAATCGTGAATTATAAAATTTTAATATGTTCACCAACCATTTATCCAATAAGTCAATACCAATAAGTCAACTTTGCAGTTAGCTTATCGGATACAATTCAGTTTTAACACCCTAGTGGGGGAGGGTTGAAGAAGAATATGTTTAGGATTTTTTTAAAAAAAATTCTTTCTTCTAAATTTGTTATTATTTTTAAAAAATTTTAATTTTTTTAAATGTAAAATATTTGTTCCACTCTCTTTAAAATGCATGTAAATACATGTTTTTCCAGCTCAACATTATTACTGTCATATACATTAGATCAATGGTCAAAAGGGTTTAAAAATATTGTGCTTCATTGAGTTTAAGGGTTCAGTTGACAAATGGTTGAGTAAAAGGGTCCAGAATACAAACACAAACAAGTACAAGGATCCATTTGATCATTTCTACATTAATTAATAACAACTAAAATATTTAAAAATTTCAATTTAAATAGTAAGTATAGGAAACATAAAATGCAACATATAAAGTATATCAAAGTCATAGAAAATACATTAACATAAGGTGGGGGGGGGGATAAGAAAAGTTACGAACACATTTTAACTATACGTTGATCTAAATTTTATTTGTTTCGTTTATGTTTATGTTTTTTTTCATGTGTTGTCTTGCACTCTTTGTATTTTCCTCTTTATTTTTTCCTTGTACTGTTCTGATACCAAATGAAGAACTATACGAAACATCTACCAACTTTGGGACCTAGTCCCAAACCAATGTATGCATTAATTAACAAAAATAAAATGACTAATAAAGTAAATGAACATTGCACACACAAAGTTTTACGTGAAAATCTCCTTGCTCAAGGGAGTAAAACCATAACCTATCACGTAGGATTTTCAACCACTTCACTATGTTCAAGAAACCTAGAATATAGACTCCATGGTTCAAGAATTAACCTCTAAATCCTCTTCTACTTGTAATAACTCTATTACAACAAACTTCAATGCAATAACTCTATTGCACTAACTGACACAACTTGCACTAAATAACACAACTAACTCTAACTGAATCAATACCAAGCTAACTCTAGCTTCAATGTTAACTAACTCTAGATGACACAATCAACAATGAGAGCATACCTAGTATTAATGGACAAGAGCATTAGGCGAAATATTTACAAACTATAAAATAAAGACTCAAATGCAACATGATCTTGAGACACATAAGACGACTAAGCAGGTCCTTGTTGCAAGTGAAACTTTGTATGATAAATTGCTTCAAGAGAGATTTCGAGTTGTTTGTATATGGAAGCTTGGGTTTTCTTATTGGAACATGTTACATATATATGAAACAAAAAAACCTAGAACTCTTCTCATTGGTTGAAGTAAAAGAAGTACTGTAGCTTTTTCCACCAATTTTCTACCAACGGTACTTTTTCCAACTGTATGCTAACTGAGTGCATGAGTCGTAGTCACGTTGAACCTGGTCCATGAGCAGTTGCAAATTTATCTCTTCCTGAACTTGGTTCAAATGTTGGTGTTTTGTCAATCATAAAAAATGAGGTCTTAACAATTTCCTCATTTCAAACCCATACTTTACCTTTCACACGACCCACTATTACGAGTCCTTTCTGTCATGACCCCATTTGGAGTCATGGTGGCACCTACCATATCCTACCGGTAGGTAAGCCGATACCATAACCCAGAGCTATGACAATGGTTTGCCTCGGTAAGAATGTCCAACATGGACTCTATGTATGAACACAATATATAACAACAACATTTCACAACTATGGACAACCGATATTCAAAGACAAATCCCACGACCTAATATTCTTAATAAAGATCTTCTAAACTTGACAAGAGGAATTTACAATCCTAAAATCTAAAATGTCATAAATAATCTCATACATTTGTCTCAAAAGCAAAAGACAAATAAGGATAGAGGGGAAAGAGGGCAACTCGATCTCCAAGAGCTCACCTTGTCTCCGAATAGAACCTAGAACCTGGGTCTGCACCAAAATGGTACAGAAGTGTAGTATGAGTACCAAAACACGGGTACTCAGTAGGCATCATCGGCCGACTGAGCTCAAATATAATGTCAAGATAATATAAAGTAAGACAATGATCTTAAAGTCAAGGGGGTAGGATCGGACCTAAATCTGCTTTGATACCTCTGTAACAACATCTATACTACTAAAGCAATAACATGACATACTATTTCAATATACTTCATAATCACCATAACATCTGAGTATCATTTCGAAAGCGTACAACCATATACAAAATAGAAAAACATCTACTTTCCATAATCATCATCAACCATTTTTAGAACATACACACAAGAACTTACCATGACGTCCCATACCGCCGAGAAGTACACAAAAAAGAGCACAATAAAGAACTCATCACAACGTCCATACCACCGGAGACTACATAAAAGAATACAACCAATAATACCATAAAGTACAACTACTCCATCAATTTACCTAAAATTGTAGGTAGCACAACCCCGCCATGACCCATTACCGAAATCCACTTCCAAATACCCATACCGTAATTCAACATAAAGATAGCAACATTGTCATAGTATAAGCATGTAATCATTATTTTCATATATATCATTAAATTCATTAATAGATAAATAGAGTGATAGTGTACAATAAGCTTTTTTGAAGTGTATAATATGTTTACACCAGCATAATCCATAATTACCTTTTCCCATATACTAGAACAACCTACACAATCCTGATCGAAAGACAAACTGAATTATGCTTATGTGATTACTGAATACTACAGCAAATCAAATAAATCTAATAGCTATTTATTATTATAAAATGATCTACAATAATGTAAAGTTATTAACGCATAGAAGCCACAAGAGCTCACTGCTTTGAAGAGCCAAAACAATACGCTCTTCTAATTGTCATATTTAAAAATACCCTAGAAACATTACACATTCTTCCTTTCACAAAGAAAGCAACTTATATGTGCAACACAAAAATCACTGGCACTAACTTTATCTCACAAAACATGTGAATTCTAAAATGATCATCTTCAACGTGCTTTGCTGTAATTGAGCCTATAATTTTGTAACTGAATCTACACCAACATTCAGTACAAGGGAACCATTTGACTGGCGGTAGAATTTTGTTCCTAATTGTAAAGATTACAAGTCTTAAAATCACTAGTCATCAAATTGGTGAAAAACTACAAGCCATCCAAAGTATAGGTTATTCAGCTATCATAAGGCCATTCTTTAACTAGCATCATCATGACATGAGTTATCAACTAAGCCATCTCAACTTCGCATGTTAGGAGATAATTTAACTAACCACCACACGTACTAGATCCATCGTCACTAAGCATGTCACAACCTTAAGGACTATTTTCCATATTTTAATCAAGTAAAGTCCACCAACTAGTTTACTAGGTTTCTAGGTTCCAAATAATAATCATATATTTTAGAAGTAGCTAGTTATCACATAAGCCACCTTACTAGGCAAGATTTCATAATATAACCTCTTATTCAAGTCAAGTATATATATATATAGGTTAGCCTTTGAATTTTTATGCAAGTTTACTCATAGCGCTAAGCCTTAACTCAACATTAGGCACAAATTTTCTCTAGTAGCTAATTTACAATAAAAAAGGGTCATACCTCTTCTATAGTGATTTGGAACAAGAAACAAATAACAATTTACCAAGAGAGACCTCATAATTCAAGCACATAGGCGGTTGGCCCCACATGGCCTAACCTTACAAATATCAATGCATATAAGTAAATTTGCCCCTCACGGCATTATAATGTTCTTACCTCTTTCGAATTCACTTGGCATTATCATAATATCAACATATTCCTCCAAATTCATCAGGCATCATCATAATATGACACATTCCTTCAGACTTGAACGAGAATCATCATAATATCACGTATCCCTCCAAATTCATCGGGCATCATCATAATATCACACATTTCTTTGGACTCAAACTGGGCATCATCATAATATCATATATTCCTTCGGACTTGAACTGGCAATCATCATAATATCATATATTCCTCCAGATTTGAACCGACCATTATCATAATATCATATATTCCTCTAGATACAACAACATACATCCACATGCATAGCCAAACCAATAAGCATACACAAAAGCTCACAATATATAAAAAAGTAGGGATGTGGGATAACACTTGCCATTTTACTTACTAATAAGCTTCACACATAATATAAGCATCAACAATAGCATGAGTATTTACCAAACATGCACAGTAATCACTTAACAAGGGTATTCAAGTCATGACCACAAGATAATCCGATAATTGAGTGCAACCATCACAACTCCTACACATATGTATATAGCTTGGACAATTACCATATATCTAGGTGGCTAAGCATTTACTTAGTTCAAGCTTAACGTGGGTCAAGTCCTACTTCTAAATCCTGAGAATGCCAAGCTTACTAACACATGTCTAGATTCTACCCAGAACTAGGCTAAGTAATCCATATCTCACCATAAGGGCATACTAATCCTTTCTAGGTCTGTATGGAAAGTCTCTTCATGCATCCTTCCTAAGTCAACCCAACACCAAGGTCATCTCCTATATACACATTATATAGGCTAATACACTCCTAAGGATAGAGAAGTATACCATTCATGTCTACTTAGAACAACTATAGTATTCTCACACTAATCATGAGACCATAATTAAGCTAACCAAGGTCCTAGACTAAGGGTTAAATATTATACCTTACAAATCCATGGCCTATAGCAATTAATAAATCCCAAGTTCACCATTTAATCAACTATCGTCTAAATTCCCCACCTAATCTCGCAAGATATCAATGATTACATTACAAACAAGCTCAATCTATACTACGAGTAAGCCTTACCTACCTTGAATCCAAGCAACTCACGAACCAACGAGATTTTCCTTTCCTTTTTGAGAAGCTTCCCCTTCCACAGGCAATGCTATCAATAATACAATCTAAGAATTACAACAAGAATGACAATACTCATTATAGCACCATTGTGCCATGGGTTTCAAATGGACACCAAAACCCCAATTGGGTTTCACCCTTGGAAAGGAGTTTCTAAGACCAACCCATAGCTTAATTATCTTTAGTAAGTTAAAACCCTCAAGTAATTTGAGTCAATCACTCAATTTTTGGGCTATAATTGACCCACAATGATTTAGGGTTTTGATTCAAGAAACTATGAAATCAATATCAAATTAGAGAAATTCTTACCTTAGATTTGTAGCAAAAGGATGGAGTACACAAGTTACTAAGCTCCTAATCAACCCACAAGACCTATTTTTTTAAGTCACCAAACTCCTATGGCTGCTAGGGTTTTAATAGAAATGAAGAATGGCCCAAAATCTGCCAAAAAGTCCCTTTTATACGATTCTAGATGGGCCCGCAAGGTCAAAACTTATTTTTGACCTTCCGAACTTATTCGAACTCCGTTTTTCCCAAATAAACTATGTAACCTCACTAAATTCGACATTCCAAAAATATTGATGAAGTCAGATTTTCCATTCAAGGTCATTTAGGCCACTTGTGGGTCCCACACTCATATATTTTGATTTTTAACTTTTTGACTAATGGGTTAAAATGAGCTCGGGTGCTGTGGGATCCGAACCAACGATCTATCTATCCTAAAATTGTTATTACATAGCTGCTGGCGTAGTCAAAATTTGCATCCAAAACTATTTTACTGAATTTTTTGCTCTGCAGCCATTTGTAATCAACGAAGACTTCAAATTAGAAAAGTGGTTCTATAAACCAAACGAACTGTCAGGTAACCAAACTATTGGTTCTAGCAAGTCACTAATGACTTGGGACGGCTATGGAGGAGCTCTATCATAAAAAAAATAAGCAAGAACATGGCTAATAAATTGAAGGGTCATTACAACATCCACTACTAAGGAACTTTCGTCCCCAAAAGTTAAAGATAAGTAAGTACCTGGAGTCTCGAACAAGTGAGGATACTAGGCTTGCATCTCACTCTCGATCTCCCAAGTAGCTTCCTCTACTGGGCGATGCCTCCATTAAACCTTGAACACCGAAATATCACTAGTACACAGTCGCCTCACATCACTAGCCAAAATAAGAATAGGCTCTTCCACAAAGGTCAACTGATCGTCTAACTAGACCGAGTCCCATCTAAGCACATGCGAAGGATCCAAAATATACTTCCGCAATATAGAAACATAGAAAACCATTGGACAGTGGCAAAG
Organism: Capsicum annuum; assembly: GCF_002878395.1. NCBI lineage: Eukaryota > Viridiplantae > Streptophyta > Magnoliopsida > Solanales > Solanaceae > Capsicum > Capsicum annuum. Next base: position 60,472,256 of record NC_061116.1, on the reverse strand, counting down.
TTTGGAGGTAGATCCAACTCATAGGCCACCTCGCCAACCACAAGAAGAATCTCAAAAGGACCAATATAGCGAGGGCTAAGCTTACCCTTCCTTCCAAACCTCATCACACCTCTCATAGGTGAAACTTTAAGGAACACACGATCACTCACTCTAAATCTCAAGGAACGGAGTCTATGATTGGCATAGGTCTTCTGCCTACTCTAGGCTGCTCTCAACCTATCTTGAATCACCTTGACTCTATCCAATGAGTCCTGAAGCAAATCTGTACCACGGGGTCTAACCTCAGATGTCTCAAACCATCCTATAGGAGAACGACACCTCCTACCATACAACGCCTCATAATGGGCCATCTCAATACTCGAATAATAACTATTGTTATAGGCGAACTCTATCAAAACTAAGTGTTGATCCCACTGACCTCCAAAGTCTATAACACAAGCCAAAGAATATACTCAAGCACCTAAATAGTCTGCTTGGACTGACAATCCATAAACAGATGAAAGGCTATACTCAATTCCACTCGATTACCCAACTCCTCCTGGAATGCTCTCCAAAACCTCAAAGTAAACACAGAACTACGATCAAATATGATAGACACAGGAACCCCATGCAAAAAAACTATCTCTCAAACATAATTCTGGGCTAATCTCTCGGCACTGAATGTCATTTGAATAGGAATGAAATATGCCAACTTAGTCAAACGATCCACAACAACCAAGATACCATCGTGACCGGGAAGTATAAGGCAAACCACTAATGAAGTCCATGGAGGTCCTTTCCCATTTACACTCAAGAATGAGCAATCTATGAGTCAATCCGCTGGGATGCTGATGCTTGATGTTAACTTGCTAACAACATAAGCAACGGGCTACTAAGTCTGCCACATATCTCTTCATACCATCCCACCAATACAACTGCCTCAAATTTTTATACATCTTGGCCGTACCGGGATGAGTAGAATATCTAAAACTATGAGCTTCATGCAGAATAGACTGGATTAGATCATCAAGTCGGGGAATACAAATACGACCCTGAAATCTCAAGATACCTTCAGGATCCACTGTGTGTCTCCCAGACTCACCACTCACTACCCAATCACTGAGAATGCACAACTTATCATCTTCAAACTGGTAATCACGAATCTGCTCAAACAGGGAGGACCTCACCTCTACACAAGCTAAAACTCTCGTTGGATCCGAGATATCGAGGTGAACTATTAGATTGGCTAAGGACTGAATATCCCGTGTCAATGGCCTCTGAGAAACTAAAATGCATTCCAAACTACCGATAATCATCGCTTTGCGACTCAAGGCATCCGTCACCACATTAGCCTTACCCGGATAATATAAGATAGATATATCATAATCCTTTAGCAACTACATCCATCTACGCTGGCGAGGATTAAGCTCTCGTTGGGTCATAAGATGCTGAGACTACGATAATCGGTGAAAATCTCACAATGCACACCATACAAGTAATGCCTCCAAATCTTGAGCATGAAAACTACCACCGCCAACTCCAAATCATGAGTAGGGTAGTTGCGCTCATGCACCTTAAGCTATCTAGAAGCATAGGCAATGACACGAACCTTTTGCATCAAACACATCTAAGACCAACACCAGAAGCATCATAAAACACTGTGAATCCCTCCCCCTCAACTGAAATAGCTAACACAGGAGCGAAAGTGAGATAATTCTTGAGCTTTCCAAAGATCAACTCACATTCCTCGAACTATCAGAAAGGAACTTCCTTCTGAGTCAATCTAGTCATAGAGGATGATATGGTAGAAAATCTCTCAACAAAGTGCCTATAGTAACCCATCAAACTAATAAAACTGCGAACCTCCGTCAGAGATGTAGTCCTAGCCCAATCATTAATTGATGAAATCTTAGACGGGTCTACCATAATACCCATCTTGGACACCATAATTCTGAGAAAAGTATTGACTTAAGCCAAAACTCACACTTAGAGAACTTGGCAAAAAGCACATGCTCTTGCAAAACCTAAAGCACAATCCTTAATTGTTGTGCATGCTCCTCACTACTCCTCGAGTATGCAAGAATATCATCAATGAACACAATGATAAATGAATCTAGATAGGGTCTGAACACATAGTTCATCAAGTCCATAAAGGCGGTGGGGGCATTAGTCAGCCCAAAAGACATCACCAAGAACTCATAGTGACCATAATGGGTCCTGAAAGCTGTCTTTGGGATATCCTCAGCCCAAATCCTCAACTGATGGTAACCAGATCTCAAGTCAATCTTAGAAAACACTACTGCACCATGAAGCTGGTCAAACAAATCATCAATGCGAGGCATAGGATAGATATTCTTCACCATCACTTTATTAAGCTTCCTATAATCAATACACATACGCATGGAACCATTTTTCCTTTTTAAAAATAAAATAGGAGCTCCCCATGGGAACACACTCGGTCTAATAAAACCCTTACCAAAAAAATCCTGAAGCTGAGAATTCAACTGCTTAAGCTTGGTAGGAGCCATACGGTAGGGTTCTATAGAAATAGGTTAGGTGCCGGCTCAAGGTTAATAGCAAACTTAATCTCATGGTATGGGTGAATACTAGGCAGATTTTCAGGAAATACATCAGGAAAATCACACATAGTAGGAACAGAGTTATGCATCGGACTCTCTAAATGGGTATCACATATATAAGTGAGATAAGACTCGCAGCCTCTCGATATAAGTCTCCTAGAAAAAACATAAGAAGTAATCCTTATCGGCTCGCAGCTAATCACTCCTTGCTATACGACTGGGGGTATACTGGGCATGGCTAAGGTAACGGTCTTGGGAAAACAATCCATGACCATATGATAGTGAGCCAACCAGTCCATGCCTGTATCACATCAAAATCCAATATATCCAGAATAATAAGATCAGCATAAGTATCAACATCCCTAACTGCGACAACATATGATCTGAACACTCGATCTACTACTAAAGAATCACCTACGGGAGTAGATACATGCAATAGCAAAGATAATAAATCACTAGTCAATCCAACTGTGGTGAATAATAATAAGATATATAAGAATAAGTGGAACCGAAATCAAATAAAGCAAGAGCCGACTTGCGGCACACCAAAATCATACCTGTCACTATAGCATCCAAAGTTTTAGCCTCGGGTCTAGCAGGTACTATATATAACTGACGACGCCCGCCACCTGACTGGGCACCTGACCAACCACCTATCTTTCCTGCCTGAGTACCACCTCGTGCACCATGGTAACCACCTTTACGACCTCATGAACCACCTCTACCTAAAGGAGGAACTGCCCTAATGGGAGTACTCCCTGGGCTGAAGTAACTATCGCCCATGACTAGGGCACTCTTTAGAGAAATGACCAGGAAGACCACAAGTAAAACAAGATTCATGAGAAGAACCAGAACTCACAAATTTGACTAATACGGCATAGCTACCACGCCCAGCATGGCCCACAAATGAACCTCTCAAAGACTGATCACCACCCTTCTTAGGGCGACCACTAGCAATAAACTGATCCCCTTTACGGGTCTGAAGAGATGCCTAAACTGGTCGACTAGTCTTACTCTGAGGTTGAAAAGATGGATACGGAGGATGTCCAACATAAGAAATACCACGCTTGAATTGGGAACTACCACGACTCCTACCAAATCTACCCTAGAATCTAGGCCTCTTATTCTGGCCCTCATGACTCTCCCTGTGCATCTCCTCTATCACTCTAGCATGTTCAGAAACCTCAATAAAAGTCCTACCCGCAACAACTAGAATCTAAGAAGCCATCCGAATAAGGAGTCTCAACCCTCTTATAAAGCATCAAACCCTCTCATACTCAGTGTCCAAAATAGAAGTCACATATCTGGCCAAATCATGAAAACAAGCCTCATACTCGGCGACTATTATGGAGCCCTACTCCAGTCTGGAGAAATGATCCTTCAGTTGATCTCTAACACTACACGACATATACTTCTCTAAGAACATCTCAGAGAATTAAGCCTATAACAGGGGAGAAGATCCAACTGGTCTAGAATTTGCGAAAACCCTTCACCAGTGATGAGCAGACAAATCCAATTAAAATGTGATGTAATACACACCACGAGTCTCAACAAGGCCTAAATCACGAAGCCTATCCTCACAAGCAGTAAGAAACTCAAACGCATCCTCCTCAGGAGCACCAAAAAACCTAGGTAGAGCCAACCTAAAAAATCTACCAAACATCTTCTGCTCATCGGCAGACATAGCAAGCTAGGTCACAATTGGCGGCGCGGCTACCGGCTGCACAACTAGCGGTACAGGAAAATTTCAACCTTGGGAGCTACAGCTGCAGGCTGTGCCCCGATCCTAAAAGTCTATGCACCATAAGAAGGTATACCCCCAACCATACTTAATATCTGAATCAGGGTATCTCAGAGCAATGAAGAAGGAATAAAACCTAGTGGGGCCTGGGTTGGTCCCTGGCCCACCGCTGGCTGTGGTGGAGGAATCTCTGGCTCATCTGCGGGGATACGTCCTGGGGAAGGCGACCTATCCTTTCCTCTAGATGGAGACACATCACGATGCTGTCCTCAACCTCTAAGTCATCTACAAATAAGAGTAGGATTCCTGGGTCCAATCTCGAGACTCGCACATCGCATAAGGGCATCACATCTCCTCAATATCTGCAAAAGAGTAGAGTCAAGAAAATATACTACAAACCAACTCAAACTCTTAGCACGATATGAATGAAAAAATGAAGGAACCCTAAGAATTTCATATAGCCTCTCGAAGATAGGAAACGAACGTCAATGTTTTGATCCGCAGGACTATATTACACACTTGCTCTTGTATCAATAATATCGATAAAACCTAGGCTCTGATACCGATTTGTCACAACCCTGTTTGGAGTCGTGATTTCACCTACCATATCCCACCAATAGGTAAGATAATACCAAAACTCGAAGCTATGGCAATGGGTTACCTCGGTAAGAACATCCAACATGGACTCTATGTATGAAAATAATATATAACAACGATATTTCACAACTAAAGACAACCAATATTCAAACAGAAATCCCACGACCTGATAGTATTATTACAAGAGCCTCTAAACTTGACAAGAAGAATTTACAATCCTAGATATAAAATGTCTTAAATAATCTCAAATATTTGTCTCGAAAGTAAAAAACAAATAAGGAAATAGGGGAAAAAGGGCAACTCGATCTATAAGAGCTCACCCTATCTTCGAATAGTCAACTCACACGAACTAGCTCAGAGGCGAAAACTAGAACCTGGGTGATGGGTCTACACCAAAAGGTACAGAACTGTAGTATGAGTACCAAAACACGGGTACTCAGTAGGTATCATTGGCTGACTGAGCTCAAATATAATGTAAAGACGATATAAAGTAAGACAATGATCTTCAAGTCAAGGGGGTAGGATTGGACCTAAATCTGCTTTGATACCACTGTAACAACATCTATACTACTAAAGTAATAACATGACATACTATTTCAATATACTCCATAATCACCATAACATCTGAGTATCATTTCGAAAGCATACAACTATATACACAATTGCAAAATATATACTTGCCACAATCATCATCAACCATCTTTAGAACATACACACAAGAACTTACCCCGATGTCCTATGCCACCGAGAGGTACATGAAAGAAACCACAATAAAGAACTCATCATGGCATCCCATACCACTGAAGAGTACACAAAAGAATACAATCAATAACACCATAAAGCACAACTACTCCATCAATTTATTGAAAATCGTGGGTAGAACAACCCCACCATGACTCATTACGAAACCACTTCCAAATACCTATACCGTAATTCAACATAAAGAAAGCAACATTATCATAGCATAGGCATGTAATCATTATTTCCATGTGTATCATTGAATTCATCAACAGATATATAGAGTGATAGTGTACAATAAGCTTTTTTGAAGTGTATAATATGTTTACACTAGCATAATCCATAATTTCCTTTTACCATATACTAGAACAGCCTACGCAATCCTGATCGAAAGACAAACTAAACTTTGATTATGTGATTACTAAATACTATAGCAAATCAAATAAATCTAATAGATAATTCCTATCATAAAAAGATCTACAATAACGTAAAGCTATTAATGCATAGAAGACACAAGAGATCACAGATTTGAAGAGCCAAAACAATACGCTCTTCTAATCGTCATATCTAAAAATTCTCTTGAAACACTATACATTCTTCCTTTCACAAAGAAAGCAACTTATATGTGCAACACTAAAATCACTGGTACTAACTTTATCTCCAAAAATATGTGAATTCTAAGATAATCATCTTTAACGTACTTTGTCATAATTGAGCCTATAATTTTGTAACTGAATATACACCAACATTTAGTACAAGGGCACCATTTGACTAGCGGTAGAATTCTATTCCTATTTGTAAAGATTACAAGTCTTAAAATCACTAGTCATCAAATTGGGGAAAAACTATAAGCCACCCATAGTATAGGTTATCAACTATCACACATTTCTCCAGACTCAAATCGGGCAACATCATAATATCAAATATTCCTTCGGACTTGAATCGAGCATTATCATAGTATCATATATTTCTCCAAACTCGAACAAGGTATTATCATAATATCACATATTCCTCTGAACTCGAATTGAGCATCATTATAATATCACATATTCCTTCAGATACAACAACATATATCCATATGCATGCCAAACCAATAAGCATACACAAAAGCTTACAATATTTAAAGAAGTAGGGATGTGGGATAACACTTGCCATTTTACTTACTAATAAGCTTCACACGTAATATGAGCATCAACAAGAGCATGAGTATTTACCAAACATCACAGTAATCACTTAACAAGGTATTCAAGTCAAAAGATAATCAGATAATCGAGTGCAACCATCACAACTCCTACACATATGTATATAGATTGGATAATTACCATGTATCTAGGTCATTAAGCATTTACTTAGTTCAAGCTTAAGGTGGGTCAAGTCTCACTTCTAAATTCTGAGAATGCCAAGCTTGCTAACATATGTCTAGTTTCTACCCAAAATTAGGCTAAGTCACCCATACCTCACCATAAGGGCTTACCAATCCTTTCTACGTCTATAGGGAAAGTCTCTTCAAGCATCCTTCCTAAGTCAACCCAACACCAAGGTCATCTCCTAGCTAGGCATTATATAGGTTAATACACTCCTAAGAATAGAGAAATATACCATTTATGTCTACTTAGAACAACTATAGTGTTCTCATACTAGTCATGAGACCACAATTAAGCTAACCAAGGTCCTAGACTAAGGGTCAAATATCATACCATACAAATCCATGGCCTATAGAAATTAATGAATCTTAAGTTCACCATTTAATCAACTATCATCTAAATTCCCAGCCCAATCTCGCAATATATCAATAATTACATTACAAACAAGCTCAATCTATAATACAGGTAAGCCTAACCTACCTTGAATCCAAGCAACTCATGAACCAACGAGCTTTTCCTTTCCTTTTTGAAAAGTTTCCCCTTCCACAGGCAATGCTATCAACAATACAATCTAAGTATTACAACAAGAATGACAATGCCCATTATAAAACCATTGTGCCATGGGTTTTAAATGGATACCAAAACACCAATTCTTTAGGGAGTTAAAACCCTCAAGTAATTTGAGCCAATCACTCAATTTTGGGGCTACAATTGACCTACAATGACTTAGTATTTTGAGTCAAGAAACCATGAAATCAATATCAAATTAGAGAAATTCTTGCCTTAGATTTATAGCAAAAGGATGGATTACACAAGTTACTCAACCCACAAGACCTATTTTTTTAAGTCACCAATCTCCTATGGCTGCTAGGGTTTTAATAGAAATTAAGAATGACCCAAAATATTCCAAAAAGACCCTTTTATACAATTTTAGATGGGCCCACAAGGTCAAAACTTATTTGACTTTCCGGAGTCATTCGAACTTGGTTTTTCACAAACGAACTATGTAACCTCACTAAAGTCGACATTTTGGACACATTGGTGAAGTCAGATTTTCCATTTATGGTCATTCAGGCTACTTGTGGGTTCCACACCCATATATTTTGATTTTTGACTTTTTAACTAGTCGGTCAAAATAAGATCGGGTGTTGTGGGATACGAACCAAGGGTCTATCGATCCTAAAATCGATATTGCATAGCTGTTTCAAAATTTTCATCCAAAGTCATTTTACTAAATTTTTTGCTCGGCGGCTATTTAGAATCAACAAAGACTTTAAATTGGAAAAATGGTTCTAAAAACCAAATGAACCATCAGGTAACCAAACTATCGGTTCCAGCAAGTCATTAATGACTTGGGATGGCTATTGAAGAGCTCTATCGGTAAAAATAAGCAAGAACACGGCTAATGACCTAAAGGGTCATTACACTTTCCCCTGTCACTAATACCACTCTTTATAGATCCTCACTCTCTATAGATCCTTTCTCTCTGTCACTGATACACCTTCTACATATACAATACCTTATCTTCTCCTGTTGGAATTGCTAAAAAAATAAAGCAATAAACCATATAAAGATAAGTACACATGTTAACTTATAGTCATTGAGGCTACACTGAGATGGCAAGAAAAATAAAAAAGGTGAAAGAATGATAGTATAAAAAAATATAAGATATTCATTAATTATTAAAAGTTAGCATCATACATTATCTAGAAATAGGAGCATCATAAAACCAAGTACACGTTAAAACCACGACAAGAGAACAAAAATAAACGAGGCTTAAGGGGAACATGATAGAAGGACTGAAAGAATAGGGCTTAAGAAGTCAGGGCATGATAGGGACCCGATTGAACAGACATTATCCAGAAGGACAAGACTAAAGATTTGATAATTGGCAAAGAAGAAGGGTGATTCTTTTATTTTAGTTGCATGGTTCTTCAATAATTGTTGATTTAGTTCCTCAAATTTAGCTTCCAATTTCTTAACCTTGGCATACAACATTTTATTTTTAGTATAAATACCCTCTCTTCCACCTGGTCCTTCAGCTTGACGCTTCAAATTTACAAATTTTCAAAGTAACAATCTCAGCATTCCTTTGGGCTAAGAGAGTAGTCATCTCTTCTAACTTCTCGATCAACTTATTCTGAACTTCGATCAGGTCTACCACCACAAATTTCAACTTAACTCCACTTCATCTAGGGATGCACTTATTTTTCTCCAAAGTGGATACTGTCAATATTTGCTTAACAGACCTATCCTTCCTAGGCCCGCACTGGACATCAAAGTACGTAAACACCCTGTTCAAGAGGAATCCATATACCAAGCCATGTTTACCATTTTTTTTTTATAACCTTAAGCATGTATTCTATCATAATAGTAGGGAAGTTCACATTTTTAAACTTGGCCATATCTTCCACTAGGAATCGGTCAGTATCTATGACAGTAGTACATTTTAATTTTTCATAAAAAAAACTTCTTGTGTCTTAAGTATTTCATTTTTTTGAAACAGTTTAATGGCTTTTACTTTTTTGTCGGTATCTTCCACTCAAGACTTCTTGTGTTTTAAGTATTTTTTGTCTCTCTTCTCTCGTCAGTATTTTCCCTTTTTATTTGGATGTGGAGGTTTTTCCACCGGGACAAGTTCCCTTAATAGATACTTTAGACACTTTTGAAGTCCTTGCAATTTTGGGACTGGGACCTGGTAACTTGGAGCTTTGTGCCTCATCCCACTTTCTCTTGTCTCCATTGGTAGGCACTGGTATATTAATCATCACTCTCTTGGTCCTTTCCTTATTTGGTGGATGAATAGTACCAACCTTAACTTTATCCCTTTGAGTGGCTACACTCCTTTCCATATTCTCATCACTCTTTTTTCAAACTTACTATCACTCTCAGTTTTTCATATTCCTTCATAGGAACCACCTCCCCATTTGGCATATCAAACTCAATAATCAATCTCTTTTTAAGAATTTTATTATTTTGGGTGTTATGATAACTCTCAACCAAGGAAGACTCAAACACTTTCTGAGTGCTCAACCTAGTCCCATGAATTTTACCAACTTTTGATGGCAGCCTAAAAATAGAAAATACCCTTTATTTGTTAGCTTTCTAGAACAATGGCTTGTCATCATCACTATTAGTGATTTCCTTTAGTTTCTCAGCCTTGCCAGTCACTTCAAGAGAAGGGGAAAAATCTCATTATCTTTCTTAATAGCCTTAAATGGATCATTTTTTCATCTCATTTCTAGGTATCTATGTGTATTATCCCGCTTAAGAGGAGTGGAAGAACCAGTTTTATGAGGAGACTCCTCGCTTAGCAAGGTCAAGCCCTGAATGACCATTGCCTCACTCATGGTAAGAATATTTGAAGATGCCAATTTTTTTGTAGGGAGGTCTCCATCAAACATTTGTTCATTCAAAGCATGGCTTTCTAAAGCATTTATAGGAATAGGTTTCTTAGAAGTAGGGTTTGAGATGGAGAAACCGATAAGGGTACTTGAGGAATAGGTTGGACTGGCGGTTCAGGAATAGATTATAATCCCTTTTAGATGGGTGTAGAGACAACTAGAGTAGAAATAGATAGAGTATCTTGACTAACATTCACTGGAGGACAGGAAGATGATGTATTTTTTACTTTTGGTGGTGTAGAGAGACTGATATCACTTGAAAGTGAGGGGAGAGTGAATTGATTATAATGAATAAGTCGTGTAAATCTATATCTATAATAGTAGATAGAGGAGAAACAATTTGAATAGGTTTGGGCTTATTTGGGGAAAGAGATGAGGGTGATGAATGAAACATGGTAATCAACTTTCTAAATGGTTTTGTGTTTGAAGTAATGCAAGGAGTGATATAGAGTGTAAGGAACTAATATGGTAAGAATTTAAGTAAGAAGAGAAAGAATGGATGGAGTTTAACTAGAGAAAGAAGGGAATAATTCAGATTAAGGAAGTGTAAAGAATGTGATATGTTCGGATAGATGGACATGACTTTTGGACTTAAAGCTACTGTTTGCAGCTTTTAGGACAAAGCAGTAAGTTTATGAGGCATACCAAACCCATATTTTAAAAAAACTCTCATTAAAAGGCAAGGCATGATACTAACCTGATGAGGTACCGTGTTCCTACATGATTTTCTGAACTTTTATGTTTGAAGTTGTCTCATCCTCCTTCTTAATCTTTTTATCCCTACCATGGGTGCATATCTATAAAAGATATGAGACTGAGTTAGACATGTGTAATATCACCTCATATGAATACCTACTTACCAGTTCATATCCATCCTAGAGGATAAGAAGTACATCATGTAGTCAATTTTGCTTCATCAGACCCAACTTCATTCTAATCTTTTCAAACTGGTCCCTGCCAAGTGCTCTAGTGAAGATATCAACTATTTGGTCCTCAGTGTTGCAAAAGACCATTTCTCAAACTGATCCAACTCTTTATGCATGGAATTTATCCAATTGGTATCTTTCAAGTCCTACTACACATTCTTGGGCTCAACTTGAGACAGGAATACTGAGAACCCATATAAGTTTCTGGTTCAATTCTTAGTTTGTATGCCTGAATCTAAAGGAGAGAGTAGATTATCCAAGGGATATAATGATTGATGCTTTCAGTTGGGTCTTTGAGGAGTAGGCTGACTTAATCTAAGATCGATTCACATGGAGGTGTAATCCTAAAAGGACTACTGATCCACTAAGCTAGAACAAGGATTAGGATTTTATATAAAGATTGAGATGAACTAGGTTCCTGATGATCTGATGAATTATACTCATCTTCATGGGCAGAAGCTGGTCCCTAGGAGTATGCACCATCCTTGGTTCTTTTTTCTAACTTATCATTATTTTCATCTGACTTTCCTAGAGAATTGAGAAGTTCTTCAAGATATATATCATCATGAGAGAAACCCTAACAACATTTCCAGCTTCATTAAACACAACATGTATAATTTACTCTATATATTGAGTTCTCTTGTTATAGATTCTATAGGGTTTGCTATTTGAGAAATACCCAACAAAGACTCCTTCATCACTTTTTGGATTGAATTTTCAAAGATTATTCTTCCCATTGTTAAGCACAAAACACTTACGACCAAAAGATTTGAGGTAACTCAGCTTGGGCTTTCTTTTGGTCATGAGCTTATATGGAGTCTTATCAATAATGAACCTAATAAGACATCTATTGATCTCATGAAAAGTTGTGTTAACTACTTCATCCCAAAAGTTTTGTGTTATTTTTGCATCAATTAGCGTTGTCCTAGTAATATCCACTAAGGTTTTGTTCTTTCTCTCCACAACACAATTTTGTTGAGGTGCTCTAGGCATTGAAAAGTCGTAATTTATCCCAAGATCATTACAAAATTCATTGAACTTGGCATTTTCAAATTTTTTTCCATGGTCGGACCTGATCCCAGTAATCTTCTTATTATACTTCACTTGCACCTGCTTTGCAAAGGCTTCAAACGTTGGGAAGGTTTCCTACTTAGATCCCAGAAATATTATCCAGGTAAATCTGAAATAATCATATGCTACAACTAGAATATTCTTCTTTCCCCTATACTTTTAACCTTAAAAGGTCCACATAAGTCCATATGAAAAAGTTGTAAGGGTCTGGAAGTACTTGCATATTTCTTTGACTTAAAGGAGGACCTAATCTGATCACCCTTCATATAGGCATCACACACTTTAGAACAGGAATACTTCAACTTTGGCATTCCTAGAGCCAGGTCCTTAATGACCAACTAGTTCAGTAAGGAGCAGCTTACATGACCTAACCTTTTATGTCATAACTCAGCAGCATCTTCTTGAACACTAAGACATGTGAGATTCTTGGTGTTCATGACCCTAAATTACAATATATATGTTCTTGTTCCTCTATGAAGTAAGCGTATTTGACTATCCTTGAGGCTTGTAACTGTACACTTACCTGATATAGATTTTACTTCATTTCCTTTGTCACAAATTTCTGACACACTCAACAAACTATTTTTACGTCCATCCACAAAATGCATATCATCAATAGCTTGATTCAAATTTTTTACCAACTTTACTAATCCCTTAAATGTATTTCTTTTTGCCATCACCAAAGAAGACACTGCCTCCTTCATAGGCCTTAAGTGAGAGAAAATCTTCAACTCTTCCAGTCACATGCTTAAAACAACCAATTTCAATAAACTAATGATGGTTGCATCTTCTTGCTCTACCTTGCTCGTATATTCACTTGTTAGCTTTAGGAACCCATTGCAACTTAAGTTCCTAGTAGGATGGTAAAGGAAAAAGTAAATTCTTCTTGGTTTAAGCAGGTAAAACACCACTAATTTTCTTTGATTCAAAAAATCCCCTTAGCTTTTTTACAACAACTAATATTGAGGAACATGTGCCTTTGACATGATCATTTCTACTAAATTTAATGCAAAAAAGATTATTTTTTATAGAAACATACTTGTTATATAGATTATAAGGTGCTTTTAAACCATGGAAACTGAGACCAACTCCATTGTTAGATATTTGATTTATAAGACGTCAAAACATGAGAGGATGTGGTCCACTTGAGACCCTTTTCATGTTCAGAATTGATTCGAACCAAGTACCTCTCAAGCTCAGAATTTCTTTCTAAGGAGGCAGTCAGGTCTAGACTAGCTTTTGTCAGTTTCTCTTCTAGCTCAAACTGAATCCTGCTACCTTCACTATGTCTTTCATTTAACAATTAATTTTTAAAAGAAAGGTATTGGTAGCTTTCTTGCAAATTAGAAAATTATTTAGTTGACTCCACCTTTTCTATTTCAAATTCGTCAAAAGTTTTGTTCAATGAATCCTTTTCTTTAGTAAGCTAACAAACAGAGTCTATCAATACATTATCAAGGGATCTTAACTCCTTAAGTGAATAATCTTTAAAATTTAATTTTATGTCCAAGAGAGTTACTTTATCATTTTCTTCATCATCAAACTTGGCCATTACAGAAAAAAGTAAATAATAAATCTGAACATCATCTTCAACAACCATCATTAAGACATCTTCTTGCTTTTTTAATTCTTCTGACTCACTTGAGGTATCTCCCCAAGTTGCACGGTCTTTCTTAGCTACTTTGTCAACAACAACTTTTCTTCTATATCTGTCAGGGACTCGGCCTTTCTTTTTCTCTCTTTGTCCATCATTCTTGACACACTCTTTGTATTTCATCTTATAAAGAAAACAATCTTTGATGAAGTATCTTGGTTGTGACACTTGTGACATGTGTCATTTTCTTTTTTGTCCCTGGTGTATCTGCTAAAGTCACCTATCCTGGGTATTCCACCATTCCTCCTCATAATCTTGAGGAATCATTTGGTAATATATGTTGTCTTTTCATCCTTTTCACTAGAATCTCCTTTTGCATATTTCAACACAAAATTCTTTTATCTTTTCTATTCACTTCTTGTTTTATCTTATCATTTCTTGAGTTCATAGGTCTTAAAATTCCTAATAAACTCCTCCATAGTTAGGGTCTTTAGGTTCCTGCTTTAGTTATGGAATTTACATTGCTTTCCCAAGACTTGGGTGGTATGTTGAGGACTTTGTGAACCCATTTGGTAGGTCGAATTACCTCACCAAGGCAATGGAGTTCATTAGTGATGGTAGTTAAACCTGGTATGCATTTCTTGAATGGTTTCATCCTCCTTCATGTTGAATACTTTATGTTGCGTAGTCAGCATATCTACCTTGGACTATTTAACTTGACTCTTTTCCTCATGAGCCATTTGCAAGCATTCCCAGATTTCCTTGGAAATCTCACAAGCTGAGATCTTGTTATATTCATCAGGACCATTTTTACACACAAGAAGTTTCTTAGCTTTGAACTTTTTCTCTATCTTTTTCCTGTCAACTTATCGTATTCTTACTTGGTTTTTGGAATATTTAAGGTAACTTCAACCACTTTCATTGGCTTAGTGGGAACGAAAGGACCATCAATAATAACATCCCATAGTTCACAATCCTCATCCATGATAAAGTTGTGCATACGAGTTTTCCACCACCCATAATATTGGCAATTAAATTTAAGTGGTCTAGTGGTTGATTGACCCTCTTCGATAATTGGTGGTGCTGTCATTTAGACGATCTTTCCTAGGTGTTAATCTTTTAGGAATTAAGAACCTGCTCTAGTACCAAATGAAGAAATACACAAAACGTCCACCAACTTTGAGACCTGGTCCCAAACCAACGTATGCAGTATTGAATAAAAATAAAAAAGGCGATAAAGTAAAGAAACAGTGCACACACAAAGTTTTACATGGAAACTCCTTGCTCAAGGGAGTAAAACCACGACCTACTACGTAGTATTTCCAACCACTTCACTATGTTCAAGCAACCTCGAAAGAGACTCCATGATTCAACTATTAAACTCCAATGCAATAACTCTATTGCACTAACTAACACAATTAACTCTAACTGAACCAGTACCAAGCTAACTGTCGCTTCAATGCTAAGTAACTCTAGATGATACAATAAACAGTGAGAACGGACCTACTATTCATGGACAAGAGTATTAGGTTAAATGTTTACAAGCTACAAAACAAAGACTCAAATACAACAAGAGCTTGAGACACAAAAGACAACTGAGCAGGTCTTTGTTGCTAGTGAGACTTTGGATGACAAATTGCTTCAAGAGAGATTTTGAGTTGTTTCCATATGGAAGCTTGGGTTTTCTTGTAGTAACATGTTGCATATTTATGAAACAAGAAAACCTAGGACTCTTCTCATTAGTTGGACCAAAAGAAGTACTGAAACTTTTGCCACCAACTTTCTACCAACAATACTTTTTCCAGCATTATGTTGACTGAGTGCATGAGTCGAAGTCACGATGAACCTAGTTCCTGAGCAGTTACAAATTTAACCCTTCATGAACCAGGTTCCAACACTGATGATTTATTAATCATCAAAACTAAGAACTTAACATTCTTCTTTCTCTTCCTAAAATAATCATTACGATGAAATGGATAAGAGTATGTATCTATTTGGTATGTGCAGTGTTTCAAGAAAATCAGTCTGGTGGCTTCCCTCATTAGAAAGAAAAATTAATTATTATCTATTTGAAGAAAAGGAAAAATGAGCAACAGTGGAATAATTTAGTTTGTTAAAATAAGACCAATTTGGTCTCCATTTTGATTTGGCTAGAGAAAAAAGATAAGTATATATCCAAAGCTTGCTTATATTGGAATATTTAGTAAGTGGGTGAATCCAAAAAATAAACCCAAATTGGGGTGACTCTCAAATTTTAGCCCTAAATAAAAAAGCTTTCTTAAAATTGCTTTTACCTATTAATTAATATTCTTTTGGACAAAATTGCCCTTGATCGATGGAGTAATTACATAAATGATCCTCAAAATGGATAATAACTCCATATTATATCTTTCAACTTTTTTTTTTTCTCTTTTTAATTTTACTTTGATTTTTTCTCTTTTTTCTTTTTTGTTTTTTTAATTTTCTCAACCCTTACTTTTTTCCTTTTTTTCCTCTCAAATTCTTTTTTTTCTTTTTTATTTTATATTATTTTTATTTTTTATTTTTTCAATCCTCTTTTTTTTTATTCTTTTAATTTTTCCCAACCCTTACTTTTTTTTTCTTTACATCTTTCAATGTCTACTTTTATTAAAAAAAATATATAGTTTTCTTTGATTTTTTTCTTTTTAAATTTTTCTCGACCTTTATTTTTAGTTAATCTTTTTTTATTTTTATCAACCTTTATTTTTTTTCCATTCTCTCTCAACTTCTACATTTTCTTTGATTTTTATTTTTTAATATTTTTCTTCATTTTCTTCTTTTTCTGGAATTTTGTTATTTTTGTTCTTTTCTTCGATTTCTTCTATTCAAGTTATATCTCGTGAGCAAGAGTTGACACTATCACATTATAAAGTCAAGACTTACAACTTTTGAATAATAAGCTACGTTTCATGGGCAAGAGTTGACACTACTATATTGTAGAGGCAAGACTTATGACTTTCAAACAACAAGTTATGTTTCATGGGCAAGAGTCGACACTACCACATTGTATTTTGATTTATGAGATGTTTTATAACTCTTACCTTAGAGGAAAGACTTAGCTCGGGGATTTTCAAACAACAAATTATACCCCACGGGCAAGAGTTGACTCTACCATGTTATGTTTTCATTTATGAGATGTTCTACAACTATTGCCTTAAAGGCAAGACTTAGCTCAAGGACTTTCAAACAACAAATTATGCCCCACGGGCAAGAGTTGACTCTACCACGTTATATTTTTATTTATGAGATGTTCTACAATTATTGCCTTAGAGGCAAGACTTAGCTCAAGGACTTTCAAACTACAAATTATGCTCCATGGGTAAGAGTTGACACTACCACATTATGTCTTCATTTATGAGATGATCTATAACTCTTGCCTTAGAGGCAAAACTTAGCTCAAAGACTCTCAAACTACAAATTATGCCCCAAGGGCAAGAGTTGACACTACCACATTATGTTTTTATTTATGGAATGTTCTACAACTCTTGCCTTAGAGGCAAGACTTAGCTCAACGACTTTCAAATAATAAACTATGCCCCACGGGCAAGAGTTGACACTACCACATTTTGTCTTTATGTATGAGATATTCTGCAATTCTCGCCTTAGGGACACGACTTATCTCAAGAATTTTCAAAGAATTCTGTAACAACAATTCATGCCCTTAAATTTGCTTTGATGTAAAAAAAGAAGATACCTTTGTGGATAATCTAATTTTTTATTTATTAGCAAAATATAATAGAAGTTGAGAAAAAAAATGATCAAACAAAATAGAGAAATAAAAAAAAGATTGAGAAAAAAAGGAAAGAAAAAAATAAAGATGAAGAAAAATGAAGAATTAAAAAAATTGAGAAAAATAAAAATGAGAGGAAAAATAAAAATAAAGTTTGAGAAAAATGAGGAAAAAAAGAAAACTGAAAAAAGAAAAAAACGATCAAACAAAAAAAATATTTTAAAAAAAGAGTGAGAAAAAAAAAGGCTAAAAAAATAAAGATTAAGAAAAAAGCGAAGAATTTAAAAAATTGAGAAAATGAAAAATGAGAGAAAATAATAAAAATAAAGTTTGAGAAAAATAAGGGAAAGAAAGAGCTGATAAAAATAAAAAATAAAAGAAAAATAAAGGTTAAAGATAAATGAATTAAAAAAAAAGAAAAAAAATAAATAATGCTTGAGAAAAAAGAAAAAAGAGAAAAAAAAATAAAAGTTGAGATAAATGAATTAAAAAATAAAAATAAAATTAATGGAAAAAATAAATAGTGAAAATAATAAAAAAAATAGAATAAGAAAATTAAAGGAAAAAGGTGAAAATAATAAAAAGTAGAATAATAAAATTAAAGAAAAAAATAAAAAGTGAAAATAATAAAAGATAAAATTTGAGAGACAAATAAGTATGGAAAGTTTAAAAAATATATTTGAGATGTAGAGGGGCAAAATGGTACTTATACTATACTTAAAAAGTAAGAAGAGTTATTTTTTAAAGACATTTCTTATTGAGATCAAATATTTAAAATCACCCTTATTTGAATCTATGACATACAATTTCCGGTAAGTTGTCCAAAATCCTGCTACTGGGCCGTGAGCTCCTATAGCCCTACAATCTAAATTTAAGGGGACATGACAACTTGGCTTTGGAACAGTATCAATCCCTTAAGATACAGAAAGATTTTTTTTGTTTTTTTTTTATAAAGATCGGAAATTGATAAAGCTAGGGACCTGCCCTCATCTATTACGTACAACGACAAACTTTTTTTATTTTTATTTTTAAAAAGGAAAATAAGTTAATCGTATCTGCTGATACGAAAGGAAATCCGGAGTTTATTTGTTTATAATTCTTTTTTCCTCTTTTAAATTGTTTTAACATAGTTATCTGTATTAGTTGAGATATTTGGTATATTGGCAGCTAGTCTCTATACAAGCCCCCCAACCCCATGATATATACACCATCCAAAGAGTATCCCTTTATGTAAAAGGTAATTCAGCTGAATCTCAGTTTTTATTTATTAGTGGAAATTCTGGAGACTTAACTCTTAAACCCTTTTCTTTTTTTCTTTTTATTTCAAAAAGCACTAGATAATTTAAACTATTAATGAGTGTATAGAAGTGATCAATATTTCTAGCTGTGGTCTTCTATTGCATAAACTAAAATGTGACACTGTTAGTTTTCATACTGGATAGTTAACAAAAATTTCTAAGATTAAATCATTGTAAGGCTATGAAGACAGTATTGAGGTACTCCCTCCGTGATAGAATAAGTGTCGTTTTAATTTATTTCACGTCTGTTAAGAAAAATAATAAATATAATTTAGGCATAGTTTACTAAGTTATCCCTATTTGTTAGATGTTTCTTGAGGGTTGAGCACTATTAAGAAGAAATAGTTCTTTAGCGTATAGTTGAAATCATTTATTAATTTTGTCTTGAATTCTTAAAGCAATACTTATTTTCGGAAACTTTTGTTTTTGATTAAAGCAACGTAACATTTCAGTGGTAGAGCCAGACTTTTGGTTAAGGGTTTTCATTTTTTTCCTTACTATTTAAAAAAAATAAAAATAAAGCACTGCTACACCTACCAAGGTTCGAACCCGAATTGTTAATGCGGAAGTGCACACTCTTGACCACGAGACTGTGCTTCTCTAGCCTGTCAAGGGTGTGCAACAACATATATATAATCATAAATATCTACATTTTACCTATATACTCAAAAAAAATTCCGATGAAGGGTGTTTATCTGACCACCCTTCATCGGCTGTGGCTCGGCCACTGTAACACTTAGAGTGTATTTGGTACGAAGGAAAACATTTTTCAATTTTTTCCTATTTGGTTGGCTTAAATATTTTGAAACATGTTTTCCAAATCAACTTATTTTTCTCAAATTTAAGAAAAATGACTTCTCTTCGAAAGTAAGAAAAATATTTTCTAAAACTCTCTTTCAACCTCACTCTCAAGTTGAAATGTTCATACAACTCTCAATTACCCACTCCTATCCAAAAAAAAAAAAAAAAAATTTTAAAAAAATATATCAATTTTTTTTCTTACATCATCCCCTACCCTATCCCGCACCCCCTACCATCCCCCCTCCAATTTTTTTTTTCTTAGAAAATTCAAACTTTTTTTTACCCCACCCCTATCAGCTCCCCTCCCCCTTCGAAAAATAAATTAAATTTTTAAATTTATTTTTTTAAAAAAATAATTTTTTCTTACCCCATCCTCACTCCCCAACTAGCCGCCCCCGTCCCCACCCCCCACCCCCAAAAAAATTAATTTGCTTTTCAAAGAAATATTCTAAGCTCTTTTTCTTACTCCACTTCTACCGTCTATTTTACCCCCCCCCCCCCTCCCATACAACCACCACATCTACCCCTTCCCCCCAAAAAAGATTTAATTTTTTAATTTATTTTTTAAAAAAGTTTGAAAATGTTTTTCTTCCCCGACCCTTCTTACCCTATTCGTTCTCATTGTTTTTGTTAAATATGTACAAATACTTTTAGAAAATATCTTCCTACTTGCATAACAAACACAAGAATATAAGTAAGATACAACTTATTTTCCTATAAAATATTTTCCTCCGCCATACCGAACAAACCCTAAAAAAAGGTATTTTTCGGGGTCAATTTTTTTTCTTCTAAAAAGTATTTTCTACTCTTTAGCTAAATACTAAAATGTATTTTTTGAAGCATATTTTTTCATTCACCAGCCAAACACTAAAAAATAGTTTTCAAAAAATATTTTCCACTCACTAACCACACATAAGAAAAGAAGTAAGAAAAAACTTGTTTTCCATGAAAACATTTTCGAAGAAAATATTTTTTATGGAAAACATTTCCTTCGTACCAAACACACCCTTATTTCGGGTGGAAAGAATAGTTTGACCAGAACAAATCTCATGCTTGCTTATCGAAAAATACCGGCCTTTTATGTGGTTGTTATTCAGATTGTATTTGGTTCAATTACTTGTACCAAAATTGTTTTTAGAAAACCTCAAATTATTTGTTCCTTTTTTTTTTGTAGGATTGCTAATCTGATGGAAGAGTCTAAGGCAGTCTTCACTACTGTACATATCCATCTAATGGAACTTGCAGTTGTGTCATGCTTTAATTTGACACTGCAATTGCTAATTTATTAAGCAACTTCATTTTAAGATTTAATATAGCCAACAAATATTATGTCACGATCCAAAAATTGAGCTTATGATGGCACCTGTCGTGACAAATTTTGACAAGCAAGTCTATCACGCAAATTGATAAAAAATGAAAAATAATATCAAAACCCAAGGCAAGACTCCTAGAGCAAAGTCGAACCACACATATATAGTAAAAGCAGAAATACATCGTCAAAGATACCAATACATTATCCCAAAATTTGATGTCACAATGTAAGAACTACTAAATACATCTCGAATGCCAAAGATACAATAATAGTCTAAAAATGATCAAAATCAATCTCTTGAATACTAAATAAGACATGAAAATAGACAGGAAAAGGTAGTAGGCCAACTCTTGAAGCATAGGACGTCCGTTATTCGACGGCTCACTCATACCTGGATATGCTCCAAAAGGGCGCAGTAGGGATGAGTACGGACCACTTGTACTCAGTAGGTATTATAGGCCAACTGAGTAAAGAAGAAAATAAAGCATGTAAACTCAAACTATGGGTACGTCACTTCCAACCAGAAAATTTTTCAAACGATAGCCCACACTGTCTCCACTAACAGTTCTACTATATACACATATAATAAATACAAGTAGGGTAAAGAAGAACAAATATACACATACACCAAGTACAAGTATAAGAAGATAGAACAAATAGGCAGATATCAAGTCAAGAATATAGATATAATCACAGAATAACCGCAATATATGAAATACAATAATAATGATAATTTTCACGCCTCATTTTTCTCGCGAAAAATGGGATTCGACGTGACAACTCTTTTTAAGGAGGTTTAAAGAGTGAAAAGTCGTGACCTAATGAATTAAGGTGTGTTAGGGCACCATTCTATTACAAACTTATTTTATATTTAATCTAGTTCACTAGAACTTTGGGTAAGGGTTCAAATTACCTCAAAACGAAGGTATTAGGCACCTTTCGAGGTCCACAAATGTGATTTCCAGCTGAATTCGTATATTATGTGAGGATTCTATGTGATAAACAAACACTATAAGAAAAGTGCTTATTACCTGGGGATTTTCATAGGAATAATGCGGTAAAATCCCCAAGTGATTTGATTACCTGCGAATTTTCTTACCAATTAGAATCCCAAGGAAATACCTTCGTAGGTAGTTTAGTTGTAGAAATAAATCTGCAGGTAAGTTATTTGCAGATTTATTTGCGATTAACTATCAAAATTTTTCATGAATTATTTGGTAAAATTTCATAAAAACGGATTTTACCTGTGAATTTCCACGAAAAAATTAACAAATTATTCCCCACGAAGATTCCTAAGTAAATTTGAAGGAAGTTTAGAGGTCAAAATTCCTAATTAACAAAAGAAAATTTTTTGCGAATATTTATAAAACTATTTCGTAAGAAATTCGTATGAAATGCCCCAAGTAAATCCGCAAGAACAATTTTTCTCAATTTTCATGTACATCCCCGTGAAAATTTCCAAGTAATAATTCTCAATTTTCATGTATGTCCCTATGAAAATTTTCAAGTAATAATTCACACGTAAATTTCTAAAAATATTTCACAATTAGTCAAAAATCTATTCAAAACCTTCAATAATTCTCAAAAATATCATTCAATACAAGTCTAATGTAAACCATTATAGCTAACAAAAAAATATAATTCATAACATCCACATCAATAATGTATGATTCATTAATGGTCCAAAACAAAATATTTCAAACTTGAATCCTCAATAAAACTATCAACCATCAGGGTCAGAATCACTTTCATTCTCATAAGCTTGGTTGTCTTTTTGAGATGAGTGTTCATAATTTGAAGATGATTTCTTGTATACATGCTTCATCAACAACTCCAATTCCTTTCTCATCCTCCTTCCCCAATTAATGTTCTCTGAGCAGATAATATTTCTTGTTTTTTTTCTTTCAAACTCATTCTGCACAAGAATATGTTAATTCAGGCCATAAAAAGTGCTAAATATATATTATTACCATAAATTATATGACATTATAGTATCAAATAAAATCATAATAATCAACAAATATAAACATGTATATATTAGCATATAAAGCATCATAAACTCAAAGTTGATTTTTCAGATTATTGTAACTATTGTTATGACTTGTTCTATTTAGATAATAGAGGATAAAATTAGAAGAATAAAAGAACAAGAGGAAGGGTTCAAGTGGTGACATGTATTTAACACTTAATGTGAAGAAAATCCTTTTCTTATTTGTTAAAACTCTGTACCCAGTCAAATAAATTATATAAGATACTCTGCAATAGATTATACATTGTCAGGTACACTGCAATGGATTATACAAGAAGATTTACTCAATGGAAAATTCTCAAAGCAAAGATCTTTTCATATAACCAAACATATTTATTTTGTAACTATACTTTATTATTTTCAAGTCATTAGTACACATTTCAAGTGACTATACTTAACCATTTTCAAGTCACAAGTTCGCAATTTCAAGTAACTACACTTAATCATTTTCAAGTCATCACACTTAATAATTTTCAAATAACTTATTCACATTTTTAGTCACTAGTACACATTTCAAGTCACTACACTCAAACCATTTTCAAATAGCTAATTGACATTTTAAGTCACTATACTTAACCATTTTCAAGTAACTACATTTAACCATTTTCAAGTCACTAGTACACATTTCAAGTCACTACACTGGACCATTTTCAAGTAACTAATTCACATTTCAAGTCACTACACTTAACTATTTTCAAGTCACTAGTACACATTTCAAGTCACTACACTTGACCATTTTCAAATAATTAATTTAAATTTCAAGTCACTATACTTGACCATTTTCAAATAACTACTTCATATTTCAAATAATTATACTTAACCATTTTCAAGTAATTACTTCACATTTCAAATAACTATACTTAATCATTTTCAAGTCACTACACTTAAACATTCATTTCAAGTCACTATACTTAACCACTTTCAAGTAACTAATTCACATTTCAAGTAACTATACTTAATCATTTTCAAGTCACTAGTACATATTTCAAGTCACTATACTTAAAGATTTTCAAGTAACTACGTTTAACTGTTTTCATAACCATTTTCAAGTAACTACGTTTAACTATTTTCAAGTATCTAATACACATTTCAAGTCACTACACTTAATCATTTTAAAGTCACTAGTATACTTTTCAAGATACTACATTTAATTATTTTCAAGTCACAAGTTCATAATTTTAAGTAACTTAGTTCACATTTCAAGTAACTACACTTAACCATTTGCTAGTCGTAAGTACACATTTCAAGTCACTACACTTAAACATTTTAAAGTCTCAAGTATACATTTTAAGTAACTACACTTAATCATTTTCAAGTCACAATTTCACAATTTTAAATGACTACACTTAACCATTTTAAAGTCACTAGTATACTTTTCAAGTCACTACACAACCATTTTAAAGTCACAAGTATACATTTCAAGTAACTACACTTAATCATTTTCAAGTCACAAGTTCATAATTTCAAATGACTACACCTAACCATTTTCAAGTAACTAATTAACATTTCAAGTAACTACACTTAACCATTTTCAAGTCACTACTATACACTTCAAGTCACTACACTTAACCATTTTCAAATAACTAATTTACATTGCAAGTCACTACACTTATAATATTTTCACGTCACTAATACACATTTCAAATCACTACACTTAACTATTTTCAATTAACTAACTCACATTTCAAGTCACTTACTTAATCATTTTTAAGTAACTATATAACTATGCTACATTTCATCTAAACACACTTAAACATAATTTCAAGTACCTAAATTCAAAACACAAGTCACTAATTCATAATTCAAGTAACTACACTTAAACATAATTTTCAAGTCACTAATGCACTTCACAAGTTACTAATTCACCTTTCAAGTACCTACACTAACACATTTTCAAGTCACTAATTCACTCCTCATGTGACCACACTTTAGTAAATTCAAAACACAAGATCACCTTTCAAGTATCTACACTTACACATTTTCAAGTAGCTAATTCACTTATCAAGTGACCGAACGTTACTAAATTCAAAACAAAAGTTCACATTTCAAGTACGTAAATTCAAAATGCAAGTAACTATTTCATAATTCAAGTAAGTACACCTAAATATTTCAAGTCACTAATTCACTTCACAAGTTACCAAACTTAACTAAATTCAAAACAAAAGTTCACCTTTCAAGTACCTACACGTAAACATTTTCAAGTAGCTAATTCACTTATCAAGTGACCACACTTAACTAAAATCAAAACACAAGTTTATCTCTCAAGTACCTACACTTGAACATTTTCAAGTCACTTATTCAATTCTCAAGTGACCATACTTAACTAAATTCAAAATACAAGATCACCTTTTAAGTACCTACACTTACACATTTTCAAGTCGCTAATTCACTTATTAAGTGATCACATGTAATGAACCGAGACTACCCCTAGTCGTTACACAGTGCTTACGATCCCAAGAGACCATAAGCTAACCCATGAGCTGGTACCTATTGTGAGCACTGAATAATATAATCATGAATGCGGAAGAATAACTGAAATGTCATAAGGTTTTAATAATGAAATAACTACTGAGTTATGAATCTGATAAAAATACTGAAATATGAATAGTCTGAATAGCTAACTGTAGTGTCTGAAAAACCTCTAAACTGAATACTATGAGTTGATGGGATAGACCCCAACTAACTCTACTAACTACTGAGATAAAGACATAAAATGATATAATTTATCCTCGAATGATAAGGACTTACCACTGCTATCGTATTGCTTATAAATCTAAGAATCTAGGTGCGATCTAAGAACTGAGCGCCAACACCTATGATATGAGACATCATAGCATAAAATAAAAGGTATGCAATTAGTACTTTGAATGTACTAATATATGCTAAATGAGATAGGCCGATATGTATGGTCTCATGAATAGGAATGATAATAATTAACTAGACATACATGTAAAGCATGGAGTACTAAAAAAGGAGCATGGAATCTGTAGATACTGAAAATACAGAAAAATTTGTAAATACTCTGTATGGATGACCAAGCATACAACATAAACTGAGTAAAATCTGTAAACTTATATACTGAGATAACTGAAATATGTATGCTTTGGTCAAATAATACTAAGACTAAATAACTGAGTTGGGACTGTAACTGAGGCTATATCTGAGACTGTGGGAGGTATCATCTAACCGACATTCCCCAATTTGAGCTAATCGAGATCCAACTTATTACCCCAGTTGGGAGAGTGTTAATACCGTACCACGGGTACTAACAATAGCTGTGTGGATCCACTAAATTAGTATAATGTCCAAAGGACTAAGGGTGTCAACCCTAAACTGACGGGTGACCTATGCGAGATAGTCAAGCTTAATCTAACGGGTGACTACTCATATCCTATGCTGGCTACGTAGTTCTGGAGTATAGGGACTGCTACTAACGATTTCGCCTAACTGACGGGGAAGCTACTATCCCTACACTCGCTTGATGCTAAATCCTACACCTAACTGAAAGATACTGAGATACTAGACTGTTCTGAGTTGAATAAATGATATCTGACTATTCTAATAATGCTCATAATATAATCTGAAGACTATTCAGTAATGTACTAAGACTAGACTAAATAAACAACTATGGTTTTCGGGTATTCAATACCCCCAGGACTTAAAACAATAATACTGGAAAGACACTAAAGCTTTAAGGCCAAAACATGAAGGCTCTTATTAAATAAATCACTCTTGTAGGCATTTTATCAAACACTTGGTACTTCATAGTTTAGTCAATTCATGGAAATAGTATAAAACTTGAAATAATAGCATGAATTCAACATTTATAACACTAAATCATGATCTAATTTGAAGATTGACAATATTAAAATATGGGGGATTTGATAACAGTGATAATTCCATTAAAGTATAGTATAAAAATCAATATTCAAGGAAGTTCATGGAGATTCATAGTTTTAAATCACAATTTAATATCCTAAATCTTGAAAAAGTTATAGATTTGTAATTAAAATGGATACTTGGACTCCATGGATGAAAGGAATCCATGGATGGACATCTAACATACCTGGGATGATGAATTTGGAAGGATTGATGGAGAGTTCTTAAGATTTGACCTTGATTCTTAAGAGCTAGGGTTTTCTGTTCTTGAAAGATGGGATTTTTAATTTGAGAGAAAGTTAATGATGATGAGTATTTAGGCCAATTAGGGGTTAGATTTTGTGCTTAAGGCGAGTTTATGACTTAGGAAAAAGACCCAAATACCCTTACACGAATTTATAAACACAAGCTGGAAACTGAAATCCCAATTTTTGGCCTTGGCGCAACGCAACACTATCGCACTAAGCCACTAGAAAATGGACAACTGGGACTTGGATAAATGCCGCGATGAGCCACCATCGCAGTAATCATGTGGATGCCATTTTGGCTATCTCCACAATGCGCCATAATCGTGGCGGCCCACTAGAAATTGACAAACAGAAAATTGGCCTGCTTCGCGATGTGCAATTATTGCGGAGTCACATTAGAAATCAATAAATCTCAAATTGACCTATGGGGTGACGCGCCAGGATTGCAAACCCTTATTGGATTTTGCCAAATGGGAGATTGGCTTACTCCGTGATGCGCTAGAGGTTAAAATGATCGGGTTTTGCGACTGAAACTTAAACTCACCATAACTTCTTACCCGGTTATCAATTTGGGCAAATTTTATATCGTTGGAAAGCTAATTGAATTTTCTACACAATGGCAGGCTCTAAATTGAAAAATAATGAGTGTTTCAATAATTTCATATACGAATACTCGTGTATTGGGACTTAGATTATGCTAGGGAAATACGGGGTGTTACAATATCTCCTCCTTGGGATCATTCATCCCCGAATGAAACTTGTTAAGCTGAGGGAACTGATAGATTGAGCTTACATACAAAATATGCATATGTGATGCATAGAATGCATGACTGAACTGATTCATGAATGCACGACTGACATGATCATGATGTGCACTGAAACTGAGCATCATAGAGAAAAATCTTAAGAAGATTTGGTACCTTATACTGAATTTAGATTTGTGGAGAAGATATGAGGGTACGTGGTCTGCGTATCTGCCTCTTCTTCCCAAGTGGCTCTCTCAACGGACTTATTCCGCCAAAGAACTTTGTCTAGTAGAACTTCTTTGTTCCTTAGTCTACGAACTTGATGATCAAGAATTTCGACTGGAACTTCCGAAAGGAAAAGACTATTCTGAATATCTACTCGTTCTAAGGGAACAACTACAGCTGGATCACCAATACACTTTTTCAAAAATGAAACATGGAACACAGGGTGTACTGAGGCTAACTCTGATGGCAACTTAAGCTCGTAAGCTACCTTTCTAAAATGACTGAGAATTTTAAAGAGACCGATATATCGAGGACTGAGTTTCCCTTTCCTGCCGAATCTCCTCTCACCTTTTATGGGAGAGATTTGGAAAAACACAAGATCACCATCCTCAAACTCGAGATCCTTTCTCCTCACATCTGCATATGATTTTTGTCGGCTCTGGGTAGCCCTAAGCCTTTCTCTGATCAACTGAACCTTCTCTAACGTATCAAAAACCAAGTCAAGCCCTACTATGCAACCTTACTTACTTTAAACCAACCAATTGGAGATCTACATCTCCTACCATAGAGGGACTCAAATGGAGCCATACAGAAACTGGAATGATAGCTGTTATTGTATACGAATTCAATCAAAGAAAAATGGTCATCCCAACTACCCTTGAAATCAATAACACATGCTCTCAGCATATCTTTAAGAGTCTAAATGGTCTATTCTACTTGATCGTCTGTCTGAGGGTAAAAGGTTGTACTGAGGTGGACTAGGGTACCAAGACCCTTTTGGAATACTTTTTAGAAGTGAGAGGTAAACTGAGTACCTCTATATGATATGATAGATAAGGGAACATCGTGTAACATAACCAACTCTCTGAGATAGAGATCAGCATAGTCCTCAACTGAGTAAGAGGTATGGATTGGCAAGAAATGAGCTGATTTGGTCATCCTGTCTACGATAACCCAAATAACGTCAAGCTGATGATAGGTACGAGGCAAACCTATCACAAAGTCCATGTTCACTTTCTCCCATTTCCACATGGTAATACTGAACTCCTGTATGGACCCACTAGGCTTCTGGTGCTCAATCTTAACTTGCTGGCATGTAGAGCACTTAGTTACAAACTCTGTAATATCTCTCTTCATTCCACTCCACCAATAGATCTCCCACAAATCTTTGTACATCTTAGTGGCCCCTGGATAAATAGAGCAACGCACATTATACGCTTCTGTAAGAATTCGTTGCCTCAACTCATCTACACCAAGCACACATAATCTACCCTGATAACGCAAAATACCATCTCCCCCTTGGAAGAAAATCTCCACTTTCTGATCTTTGACTGATTCTTTTAATTTAACTAGACTGGATCTCTACCCTACTTTTCCTTTACCTCGAAAACTAGAGATGACTCTGAGCTACTCTGCACCCATACACTACCTTCTGCTGAATCGAGTAAACGGATACCTAGTCGAGTAAGCCGATGGACTTCCTGAGCTAACTTCTTCTTACCATCCTCAACATGAGCTACACGACCCATAGACATTCTATTAAGAGCATCAGCCACTACATTGGCCTTTCCCGAATGGTACAGAACACTCATTCCCTAATCATTCAATAACTCTAACCACCTTCTCTAATGCAAATTCAAATTTTTCTGAGAGAAAACTTACTGAAGGCTTTTGTGATTTGTGAACATATCTGCATAAACCCCATACAAGTAACGCCTCTAAATTTTTAAGGCAAATACTACCACTGCTAGCTCAAAATCATGAGTCAGATAATTCTTCTCATGAGACTTAAGTTATCTGGAGGCGTAGGCTAAGACCTTACCTCTCTGCATGAGGACACAACCTAGACCTACTCTAGATGCATCACAGTACATAACAAAATAATCTAAATCATCTGGGAGTAAGAACTAGGGCTGAGGTAAGTCGAGTCTTCAACTCCTGAAAACTCTTCTCGCATAAATCTGACCACTAAAACTTAACTTTCTTCTGAGTCAATCTAGACTTGGGGGATGCAATAGAAGAAAACCCTTCAATAAACCGACGGTAATATCCAGCCAAACCCAAGAAACTCCTGATATCTGATGGAGAAATAGGTCTAGGCCAATTTCTTACTACTTCAATCTTTTGAGGATCAACTCTAGTGCCATCACCAAAAATAATATGGCCAAGGAAAGCTACTGATCTTATCCTGGATTAACACTTACTGAATTTAGTGAACAACTAATGGGCTTTAAGAGTTTGCAACACTGTTCTAAGATGGTCTGCATGATCATTTTCTCTACGCGAATAGACAAGAATATCATCAATAAAGACTATGAAGAACATATCCAAGTACTGCTTGAACCTTTGATTTATCAAGTGCATGAAGGCTACTGGGGCATTTGTAAGACCAAAGGACATGTCTAGAAATTCAAAGTGACCATACCGAGTTTGGAAAGCTATGTTTGGGATATCATATTCTCTGACTCTAAGCTGATGATAGCCTAATCTGAGGTCTATCTTGGAAAAGTAACTAGCACCTTAAAGTTGGCCGAACAAATTATCAGTTCTAGGAAGTAGATATTTATTCTTAACTATGACCTTGTTCAACTGATGGTACTCAATACACTTTCTGAGAGAACTATCTTTCTTATGCACAAACAGAACAGGTACGCCCTACGGGGAGACGTTAGGTCTGATGAATCCTTTATCTACGAGATCCTTCATCTGTTCTTTCAATTCTTTGAGTTCAGCTAGAGCCATTCTATATGGCAGAATAAATATAGGCTGAGTATCTGGGAGAAGGTCTATTTCGAAGTCAATTTTCCTTTAAGGAGGAACTCCGAGGGGATCTTCAGGAAATACGTCTGAGAATTCATCTACTACTGGAACTAACTCAAGAGTAGGAGTTTTTGAGTTAGAGTCTTTGACTCGTACAAGATAGTAGACCCACCCCTTGGATATCATCTTTCTGGCTCCAAGGTACGAGATCAACTGACCCCTAAGAGCTATAGTACTACCCCTCCATTCAAGGACTGATTTATTTGGGAACTAAAAATGAACTATTTTGTTTCTACAATCAACTGAGGCATAGCATGAGTGGAGCTAATCCATGTCGAGAATGACAAAATCCATCATCTCTATCTCCATGAGATCAACTAAGGTAACTTTCTGAAATATTGTGACCGAATAGTTCCTTTATACTTATCTGGCTAAAATGGAAATACCTATTGAGGTAGACACTGAAAAGGGCTCTACTAGAGTTTCAAGACTGACTTGGTAAATTGATAGCTATATATGGAGTTACAAAAGAAAGAGAAGCTCCAGGGTCTAGTAAAGCATAAACATGTAAGTGAAAGACCTGCAACGTACCAGTAACTACGTCAGGAGAATTTTCCTGATCTTAGTGGGATTGAAGAGTATATAAGCTATTTGGATGCTGACCACTGGTAGCATTGGAAGTGGCACCCTGCTAAGTTGGGCGGCCGAATAGAATCGACAACTGATGGGACTGGCCCTATTGACGCGCATCCCTACTTTTCTAAGCAACTACCCGAGACTTCCAAATCTGATGGCCTAGCTTGCCATACCTGAAGCACATATCACTACCCGTTCTACACTCACCCTGATGGTGTCTGCCACACTTCTAACATAAAGAATTGGTACGAGCACTACTAACACTGACTTGAGACTTAGAGCCTGGTGCCCTATCCCTATTGTTATTTCTGAATTTGGGTATTGCGGCATTGGCTAAAGAAGGTGTTGGGGATGAAGACTTCAGATGAAACTGAGGACGGTTACCACCAGCTAACTTTGGCTGATTGAAATTAAAACTACCCGTCCTAGCTCTCTGGTTTTCCTCTCTCCCCATCCTTAATCTTCTGCTCCTCTATGTGTTGAGCATAGACCATCAGCATAGATAAATCTATCTCACTAATCAGCATTGCGGTCCTACACTCCTTGACCACACTATCAGACACGCCAGACACAAACTTACTCATCTTGGACCTACTGTCAGCCACCACATGAGGAGCATATCTAGCTAACTGAGTGAACTTGAGAGAATACTCTCTCACACTTATGTTACCTTGCCTTAAATTAATAAATTCTAACACTTTGGCCTCCCTCAACTCTAATGGAAATAATCTGTCCAAGAAAGTTGTGGCAAACTCTTCCCATTATTTTCTATAGATACTGAAAATGCTGGAAAATCTGTAAATACTGTGGATGTATGACCAAGCATATAACATAAACTAAGTAAAATCTGTAAACTGATATACTGAGATAACTAAAATCTGTATGCTTTGGTCAAACAATACTAATACTGAATAACTGAGCTGGAACTGTAACTGAGACTATATTTGAGACTGTGGGAGGTATCATCTAATCGACATTCCCCAATTTGAGCTAATCGGGGTCCAACCTGTAACCCCAGTTGGGAGGGTGTTAATATTATTCCATGGGTACTAACAATGGCTGTGTGGATCTGTTAAACTAATATAATATCCAAAGGATTAAGGATGTCAAGCCTGAACTGACGGGTGACTCCTGTGAGATAGTCAAGCCTAATCTGACGGGTGACTACTCATATCCTATGCTGGCTACATAGTTCTGGAGTATAGGGACTGCTATTAACGACTCTACCTAACTAACGGGGAAGTCTTCATCCCTACACTTACTCGGTGCTAAATCCTACTCCCAACTGAAAGACACTGAGATACTAGACTGTTCTAAGTTAAATAACTGATATCTGACTATTCTGATAATGCTCATAATATAATCTAAAGACTATTCAGTAATGTACTAAGACTAGACTAAATAAACAACTATGGTTTTCGGGTATTCAATACCCCCAGGACTTAAAACAATAATACTGGAAAGACACTAAAGCTTTAAGGCCAAAACATGAAGGCTCTTATTAAATAAATCACTCTTGTAGGCATTTTATCAAACACTTGGTACTTCATAGTTTAGTCAATTCATGGAAATAGTATAAAACTTGAAATAATAGCATGAATTCAACATTTATAACACTAAATCATGATATAATTCGAAGAATGACAATATTAAAACATGGGGGATTTGATAACAACGATAATTCCATTAAAGTATAGTATAAAAATCAATATTCAAGGAAGTTCATGGAGATTCATAGTTTTAAATCACAATTTAATATCATAAATCTTGAAAAGATGATAGATTTATAATTAAAACGGATACTTGGAATCCATGGATGAACATCTAACATACCTGGGATGATGAATTTGGAAGGATTGATAGAGAGTTCTTGAGATTTGGCCTTGATTCTTGATAGCTAGGGTTTCTTGTTCTTGAAAGAGGGGATTTTTAATTTGAAAGAAAGTGAATAATGATGAGTATTTAGGTCAATTAGGGGTTAAATTTTGTGTTTAGGACAAGTTTAGGACTTAGGAAAAAAACCCAAATACCCTTAAACGAATTTAAAAACACAAGCTGGAAACTAAAATCCTAATTTTTGGCCTTAGCGCGACGTGTCACTATCGCGCTAATCCACTGGAAAAGGGACAACTGGGACCTGGATAAACTCTGCAATGTGCCACCATCGTGGTAAGCCTGTGGATGCCATTTTTTCCATCTCCGCGATGCGCCATGATCACGGAGGCCCACTGGAAATTGACAAACAAAAAATTGGCCTGCTCCGCGATGCGCCATTATCACGGAGTCACACTGGAAATCGGCAAATGTCAAATTGACCTATGGCGCAATGCGCCAAAATCGCGGATCCTTTCTGGATTTTTCCAAATGGGAGATTGGCCTACTCCGCTATGCGCTAGAGGTTAAAATGACAGAGTTTTGCCACTGAAACTTAAAATTTCCATAACTTCTTACCCGATTATCAGATTTGGGCGAATTTTATACCGTTGGAAAGCTAATTGAATTTTCTATGCAATGGCAGGCTCTAAACTAAAAAATAATAAGTTTTTCAAAAATTTCATATATGAATACTCATGTATTGGGACTTAGATTATGCTAGAAAAATACGGGGTGTTACATCACACTTTACTAAATTCAAAATAAAAGTTCACATTTCAAGTACCTACACTTACACATTTTCAAGTCACTACTTAACTTATCAAGTGATCACACTTTACTAAATTCAAAACAAAAATTTAAATTTCAAGTACCCACACTTACATATTTTCAAGTCACTAATTCACTTTTCAAGTGAGCACACTTTAGTAAATTCAAAACACGAGTTCACGTTTCAAGTACCTACACTTAAACATTTTCAAGTCGCTAATTCACGTATCAAGTGACCACACTTTACTAAATTCAAAACACAAGTTCACATTTCAAGTACCTAAATTCAAAACATAAGTAACTTTTTCATAATTGAAGTAACTACACGTAAACATTTCAAGTTATTAAGCAGGCTGTCAAAACTGTCAAACCATTAAGCATACCACATCTAAGCAATTTAAAATACTCAATTAAGCAGGTTGTCAAACCACATCTAAGCATACCATAATTACAGAAAAAGAAAGCATCATTCTTTCACCAATTAAAGCAAAAGACTTTATAACGTAACAAGCATAGACATTCCCTGGAATTCATAACCAACGAATTTATAAAATCAGCCTAGCAAGGAGAGCTCACAGGAACTAAGCATTTTCGTATAGGTGAATCTAAGCACGTAGACATATGAAATTGCAAGGATCAACTAAAAATTCATAATCAAGTTCCGTCACATTCAAATCTAAAGAAAATGTTGAAAAGGAAAAGGATTAGAAGACGATGAAAACCTTAAAAATTAAAATAGGAAACCAAAACTTGGACGGATTCTTATAATCCATCATGAAAGATTACATATTCTTCGGTAGGTCAGACTGATTTTTGTCAGAAATGGGTAGAGCAGCTATTTTCCGGCTGGATGTGAGGCGGCGGCAGTATGGGTTTGTTGGTGCGTCTGGGCAGCGGTGATTGCATGCCCGTCAGTCGCATAGCTGCTGTGCAGTGGCGATGGTGGCAGAAATTTTAGGAAGGAGAGATGGTCAGCGACAACGGTGATGAGGAGGCGGTGGCGGTATTGGCTCGATTGGTGGCATCGTCGATAGGGTGAGGGAAAGGAAAGGCATCGGAGTAGCGACAGCATTGGCGGCGCGGTTAGTCGAAGAAAAAGAAATGAGCGACTGTAATGGTGAAGTTTAGAGAGAGGGAAAAAAAGCATCGAGAGAGAAGGAAATGCGGATGTTGTTGGTAAAACAATGATTAGGGTTTGGTTTTTGGTATTTTAAAAATGAAAGAGATAGAGAATCAATCTCAGCCATTGATCAATTTGATCTGTGGCTGAGATTTAAAGTTATAAGATATTTAAAATTGGGCCACAATTGAATTGGAGTTAAAATTAAACTCAAGTGGGCAAAATCTAGGTTAAAATTATCATAAATTGGCAAAATTAAATTAAAAATAAATAAGTTAAGAAAATTAAAATAACAAATAATTAAAAAAGGGGTTGCTATAATAAAAATAAATAAATAAATAATAATAATAATAATAATAATAACAATGATAATGATAGTGAAAAACTAAAGAATGTATTTGTAAATTGTGGGTGTGCATATGATAAATATTAATAAAATTATGTAAAATAAATAAATAAAATATTATATTTGAATTAATAAATTGTAAAAATTGATAATATAAAGTAATAAAAAAATAATTTGTATATTTTTAAATCATGGGTGCGACACGTCATTAATTTTATTATACAAGAATAATGTGTAAAAATATTAATATTTGAAATTAAATAATTTTGATCAAATAGCAGCCTTAGAGAGCATTGGAAGGTCAAAATTAGGTGTCAACAGCAGCTAAAGCAGACATGTTATAAATGTCTATTTTATTTTTTATTAAATTTTATTAATTTTTTTATATGTAAATGACTTATAATAATTAATTGGGGGTAATATAGTAAAATCACGGAGTAGCTGAAGCAGGTGAAGAAGCAGGCATGTCGATGAAGTGATGCCTGCTTCTTCACACTTATTAATAGTAGTAACTTATCTCCAGAGAGTTGTTTGGATTATACTAATAATTTTTAGATTTAATGCAAGATTATTTTACGTGCATTTGGGTAGACGTGTTAGTTAATCTTAAATTACTTATCCTTCATTGATGACCATAAATTTCTCGATCTCAATAACGCGTTAAGCTAAGATTGATGGTCAGTTCAAGTACATCTTTGATATCATATTCAGCTACTTGATCAGCTCGTGTGAGCTTTACAAGTATTTTTAAAATTGAATCAAGCTAAGGTTTATTCAGCTCGAATTAATATCAATTCTGACTAAAATTGATATTAATTGAATAAGAATTAGGCTAGACATTACATAAGTTGGGCAAATTGAATTGACTTAGGTTGCTATTTAATAAATGTAGGAACTACTACTACCACCACCACCACCACCACCACCACTACTACTACTACTGCTGCTACTACTACTACTACTACTACTACTACCACCACTACCTACTACTACTACTACTACTACTACTACTACTACTACTGTTACTATTGCTGCTACTGCTACTACTGCTCCTGCTCCTGCTCCTGCTACTACTGCACTACCGCTACTGCTACTGCTTCTGCTACTGCTACTGCTACTGCTCCTGCTCCTGCTACTGCTACTGCTACTGCTACTTCTACTACTACTGCTACTGCTACTGCTACTGCTACTACTGCTACTGCTACTGCTGCTACTGCTACTGCTACTGCTACTGCTACTACTACTACTGCTACTGCTACTACTACTACTCCTGCTACTGCTACTGCTACTACTACTACTGCTACTGCTGCTGTTGCTACTGCTGCTACTACTACTGCTACTGCTGCTGTGCTGCTACTGCTGCTACTACTACTGCTACTGCTGCTGTGCTGCTACTGCTACTACTGCTACTACTGCTACTGCTACTACTACTACTGCTGTTGCTACTGCCGCAGCCACCACTACCACTACTACTACCAATACCACCACTGCCACTACTACCACCACTACCACTACTACTACTCCGACTACTACTACTACTACTACCATCACTACCAACACCACCACAACCACTACCACTACCACCACTACCACCACCACTACCACTATCACTACCACTACTACTATTATTGTTGTTATTGTTATTAATAATAATAATAATAAAAACCAAAACTAGATGTTTGTAAATTACAGGTGTGACCATTAATAAATATTAACAAATTACAAAAAAATATTGTATTTAAATTAATAAATATAAAAATAATAATACAAAAGTAATAAAAATAATTTGTATATTTTCAGGTTATGAATGTGACACACCAATATTTATTTGATATCAAAATAATGCGTAAAAAATATTAATAATTAAAGTTAAAATTTTTTGATAAAATAGAAACCTGAGTGGAGCATCAAGAAGTCAAAATTGGGTGTCAATAGCTTCCCCTTTGTTGCTTGAGAATGAGAAAACAATTTTTGAGCAACGAAAGTTGATGTAATAGTCAATTTTGTCTGGTCAAAAAAATAGTTTGTTGGAATTGACGTAATAGGAGGTGAGTTTTAAAAATAGTTTGGGCGAGACTTGGTTTTAAGTTGCCTACATATCTCTGATTTTATGAGAATTAGATCATGTGTAGTTCTAGATTTAGGAACGGACAATATTCCTAAAGGATGTTAATGAAACAGGATGGATATCAACAATGATATTTTGGGTGATGAGATGGGAGTGAATATGATTTAAGACAACAACGTAAGGAGAGGCATGAGAATAAAAGGTAAGTGAGTTCAAGTTGAGTTTGTGCGATGGATGTGCGAATAGGATGACATTTCAAAAATACGAGAAAAAATTATTCCTGTTTATGACCACGACATTCCTCAGCATTACTATGCCCATCATCAGTTACCAGAAGAAGCAAGGGCATATTTCAAACTCAACAAGATTGGCATGATAAATTTCAGAAAGAGGGAATTGAAAAGAATAAAGAAACCGCCTTCATATTTTTCAAATAACTTGGGTTCTTTCAAGTCATGGTGCATCTATCACTGTACCTCTAATGGTATTGATTACACGTCTTCATTTGGGCTTTTTCTTTTTAAGTTATAGCTTTAGTCAAGAGGTCATAGTTTTATTTAATTTTCCTTTCTTACTATTGTAAGGGGAGAATCTCCCTTAACTATACTTTCCTAGATTATATTGTACTGAGAGGAGTCCTCTCTTCTAGGTGCTTAGATCTAGGTTTCCTTTCTAGTATCGAGGATAAGTCGACCGAACTTAGTAAGCTAGTTGACTTTGAAACACCATAGGACCAAAGGTAAGGTTTATGTCTCCCTCCTTGTACTTTCTTTTTCTTCATTTATAATAAGGCTTGGGGGTGTGCGGCTACACCACTGGCGGACTCTAGCCCCATTTGTTTTAAAAAATAAGTGACGACACAAGTTTATTACTTATCCTAAATGATTATTTTGCCTAGGTGATTCATATAATCACATAATCCCCCTCCATTACTTTATTATCACAGTAGCAATTTATACAATGATATTACAGAACAATGAATAGTAAAAAGAAAAGAAAAGAGAGACTAAACTAAGAAAACAATAAGCAGCCTCTCCCCAAACTCCTGAGAAACAATGTCTTCACATCCCAAGACATTTTTAATAATACCTATCAGATAAACAAAATAGCAGAACAAGCACCAAAGAAAAAGTCAAACATGCACAAATACCGAAATAATGAAATAAGGATATATCAAATAAATTATGAACACTGAACAATTCCTATAGGAATT